>NC_016089.4:12546800-12782684 GCF_000004515.6 Glycine max
ACCAATTAACACAAACGTACTCCTTCCTCTACTACTTGTGTTTGTGTCCGACCTTAAAATAACCGCCACAAATCCGTTTTCATGAGCCACGGATCGAGCCAACCGCAAAACATCCTCTCAGCACTCAAACACCTACAAAATCCACATAATTTAAGTTTTCTACCAGTATTCATTTTATTAAATATGTGACAAACATTAACATTATAACCTGAGAAGTCTTGAACGCATCCGAACAATCAACACGTGCATCCATCTAACCAAATCAAACAAAAAATGACCATACAAAAAAATTAGTAATTTAAAATAAAAAAGGAAAATAAATGGAAAAACAGATGCAAAAACAGCAAATACAAAAAATAATACACTTCCGGATCAAGTTGATCCGTAAGCTTTTTACGGATCAACTTGATCCGTAAGCTTGTTAATACTCTTTCCGGATCAACTTGATCCGGAAGCCTCTTACGGATCAACTTGATCCGGAAGAGTATTAACAAGCTTACGGATCAACTTGATTCAGAAGCCATCCGTACGTCCGCGATGAACAAACGTCATCTGCGTACCTTGTTTGCTGTCACCGACCACCGCAAAGCTTGACACCGGAAACTTCACCTTCACCGCTGCACTCAACCTTGCTACCCCCACGAACCAGAGACAATGCCGTAGGAAAAAGTGGAAAACGAGAAGAAAGCTTTTTGAAAATGGAGTAAGAAGCTGTTCCGGAAAAGAAATGCCATTTTTAAGGAAGAAAGGTGATAGGGGCAATTTTGGCATTTCAAAAGTTTGCTGGGTGCACCAGCAAAAATGCTGGGTGCACCTAGCAACACTCAACAAAGTATAATCTCGTGACCTTGGTCCAGCCCATAAGGGCGGAAATGGCACGTGTACCAAACCCTGCACTGCAGTACAAAGTCCAAACCCTGAGAAGAAGCAAAACAAAATCAAAGAGAAGCAGCAGAAAAAGAAATGGAAGACGTGATAACAGAAGCAGCACCCCCATCAAGGTTCCTGGAAGAAGACCTAAACATCTTCACACCCCCATCCCCACCTCTCCCCAAACCTTTCCTCATCTTCCCACACAATAAACAAACCCTCAAACCCTCTCTTCTCATCATCGCCCTCTCCCCCTCCTCCCTCGCTCTCTTCAACCAAACCCTAACCCTAACCCTAACCCCACTCGCCTCCCTCATTCTCCCGGAACTCCCCCTCTCCCTCCCTGACCACAACGTTTCCATCCTCCCCCTCTCCCCGGACACCCTCCTCGCCCCCGTGCCTTTCCCCGTCCCCTCCCACCGCGCCCACGCCGTCGCCCGCGCCCTCCTCTCTATCCGGCCCGACTCCGTACTCGTCCTCGACTCCCTCGACCCCACCAACTTCCGCGGGAAGCTCTCCTCCGACGACGCCGTCGCGTTCAAGCTCGAGACCTCCGCCGAGATGAAAAGGGCTCACGATGAGAAGCTCTTGGGGGAGGAATTGGATTACTACCCTTCCGGGAGCGTTGTGGACGGGCTGGGCGCCGCGATTCTCGCACGGTGCCAGCTGATGAACATCAGGGCGAGTCTCTGTGTCTCGTGGCCTCGGTTCGATAAGTCGGTGGTGGCGTTGATTAAGGGATTGCTTGGACGCCGCGTGCTACCGGGGTTCGAGTTTGGGTTGAGTGACGACGAGGTTTTGAAAATTGGGAGGAGTAGGGATAGGGTTGTGCATTCTGAGTTGTATATTTGATTTACTGTGTGATTTTATTTTATATTCATGGTTTGATCCCCTGAGGAGTAGTTCGGTATTTTAAGTTACTGTGTGATGTTGTGATTGGTAATTTGATTAATTAGTCACAGCTACAGATTTTACATTGAAACATGTGTTATGACTAGAGGAATTGTTTGGCAAAAGGGGTAGTTGGTTTTTTTGTTGTGGTTCATTTTATAGCTTTGTTGATTTATTTTAGACATGGCCACGGATAGCATGCACATTTGTAATAGCTAAAAACTTAAATGCAGTGTTTCTTGTGACTTTGATGTTGTTCTTGATTTAGAATTGAAGTTTTATCTTGGCTTACTTTTAATGTAAACTCTTATATGCAGATTGTCTAGGTGAAAGTGAAACAGCTTTGTCAATGTATTTTACAAATGGTTGTGGATGCCTAATTTTCTTGCAATTGATACCTTGCAATATGTGATCTATGGGTACAGAGGATTCCTTGTTGGCATTTGAATCCATTGTCAATGATCTATCTCTTTCTCTTAGGGTATGTGCTATTTTTATCTTGTGTGATTGATTGCTTGAATGTTTGCATTGTTCTGTGTTGTATTTCATCTTTGGATCTTAACTGCATTGCACCATGACATATCAGAGTTCTGCTTATAGCCAATGTAATTGTGACTGTGGTCTGTGTGAAGTGTGTCTCAAACAGTATTCGAGTAAGTTGTAAAGCTGTTGAAAAGCTGTTTGTTAGTTTCTGGTGTAACAAAGTTAGATAGCTGAAAGATCTCAGATGGTTGGTACTACAGGCAGTGATGCATGTATAGGCTTACATATTTGTGATAATTTTGTAACTGAGATATATATTAAACCTTCTGTAATAACACTGAAACTCTTCTACTAAGAAAAAACAGAGAAGTGAACAGCGTTTGAGGGTGTTAGCAACAGAGAAAAGGCTTGGGATTCTTGTAATTATTTTCTGAGTGAAACAGAAGAGACAAGAGAAGGCAAGGAGAAAGGTTATATTGTAAAGAATCTTTATCTTGATTACAATAATTAATATGGTGAAATTGCTATCTCTCGGTGAAGTAGGCCACATTTGCTGAAACATGTACTCGTGTTAATCTCCCTTGTCCTAAACTTTTTTGGTTTTTGGTTTAAGTGTTTTTTTGTGCTTGTGTTGCTGTGTTGCCTGGTTTACAAGAAGCTTCTTAACCCAATTGTTGTGACAATTTGCAATGGCTGCAATGTAATTGTGACTGAAATTTGACTGCAATTTAAAACCTTAACTATAAGTAGTAGGAGCCTTAATCAATGCAGTTTCATTCAATTGTGCTTCTAAAGATGCTTTTCAACCTGTAGATGTTAGTGGTTAATGAAACATGGTTTTGAATGATGGTAGCTATAGAGAACCATAGATGCCTACCTTAGTGATAAAGATAATTTCCATGCTGACTCTTGATTCTGGTGATGTTTATCATGTATAAAGAACCTTTCTAGTGTTAGCTACGGGAAGTTTGGTATTACAGATTCCCCCCACCCTGATACCATCAGATGTGAAAATTCCATGTCCAAAATCTCCTAGAATCAAGTTATTTTTTTATGAATTTGTGTGGTCTTTTTTATTTTTTGAAAGGCAATTTGTGTGGTCTTTAACCCAAACTAGAATCAAGTTATTCACTTGTATTGCCTGAGGACCTGTTGTTTGGGGTTTTGATTTGCCCCAGGATCAGTATTGAAAGTATATTTTGTTTTCTTTGTTTGCTCCATTTGATAATTACTCTCAATTAGTTTTACATCTAGAATATCCGACTATGTAACATGCATTCAGGTAAAGTAAAATGAATTTCAGTAATTATTGAGGAAAAGATCAACATGGGTACTCTGAAATTGGATTCTTTATGTTGGAGTTTTGAAGTTACCATCTTGCACTATCTCATACACTACTTAGCTATAGAGATGGGATTGAGATCAGAAAAAAAGAGGGAGAAAAAAACCAAATTAGGCAATATGGATGAGAAATTTGAAGGTATTTGCTGTCTATTCTTACACCGTTGAAATATATACTTTTAATCGTGTACTTCATGATCATGAATGAAGTCGCAATATATGTTCCTTTCTTTTGTAAAACCAGCAAGAATTTGACAAAGTGCACATGCAATCTTATTCTTGGAGGAAAAAACAAAAAGACTGAACGTGCAAATTGACATTGTACAAAAACAATTGACGTGTAGAATAACTGTTACAAAATTGCTTTTGGGATAAGTAAATAAAATTGGTCACACAAAATTAAGGTGATGTAATGCAAAATGGTTAAACCAAATCAATTCAAAGTTGGACGGTTAAAACCTATCACATAAGACAGAAAGATGACAACAAAACATGCAAATAAATTTATGGAACATTTCACACTATTAGGGTTGATTTCATGTAGAGAAAAAACTGTACACATAAAGTAAGATTAGCTGTTATTAGTTTTGGTTTGGTGACTAGCCTTAAGATTTAATTAAGGGAAATTGTTAATGGCGGGCGCAAAATGTTTAAAACTTTATATTTTTACTCTCTCTATGGGGAATGTTACTTTTAGTTTAAGAACACCCACCAACTTAATCATATTAGTTGCATCTTCTCTTGACTCTTAGCAACATGTTTTTTCTAAATACTCAAAATAGCCAATGAATGGAGAAGGTGCAACACTCTACTTCATGCAAATTATATATACTCTTGATTCCCACCCATCTCTCCCACCCTTCATTTTTTTTTTCAAACAAAGTTAATTAAAGAAGTAACAATGGATCCTTCCTTTCCTTCAAAATCCTTTCTGCATGTTGTTCTTATCTTTTGCTTTCTTGGTGCCACCAGATTGTATGCGAATGACCCTTATCTAACACTGGATTACTATGCATCAACTTGCCCCGCTGTGTTTGACATTGTTAGGAAGGAAATGGAATGTGCAGTGCTTTCTGATCCCCGCAATGCAGCCATGATAATTCGGCTACACTTCCATGATTGCTTTGTTCAGGTATGTAACTTTATTATCTAATATTGGCAGTGTTTTCAAGTTAAGAAACAAAGTACATCACATAGTTTTTTTTTTGTTTAAATACATTTTTCGTCTCTGTAATTTAGGTTTTTTTCATTTTTGTCCTGACAAAAAAAAATTGTTTCAGCAAAATGTGTTTTTTTGTTTTTCATCCTTAAAGAGCTTTTGATACTACTTTGAACACTAAAAATATTTTAATCAAAGAAAAATGTGTTATCTAAAGTGTTTTAAAGATGAAAAATAAAACAAACACATTTTGTAATGACTAAAACGAAAAAAAAAAAAATTACAAGAACGAAAAATATATTTAAACCTTTTTTTTGGCAAATTACATTACATAATACTAGTCATAGTTACCTAATGCTCTCAATAACTTGTTGGTTACCAAATTCTTTTGATCACGTATTGAATTTTATTTGAAGTCTTTATTAATGCATAGAGTAAATTACATTGACACTTCCTGAATTTTTTTTTGAATTGCACATGATATTTCTCATTTTTCTATTTCTCCACTATTTCTCTTAATTGTTTGAAAGATATTACATCATGCACTCCTACAAGAAAGATTGTTGTAAATGAAGGGGTGATTATGAAAAAAGAATGAGGTGTATCAACGTAATTTACTCTAATGTATAAAGTGAATGTACCAACACTAATCATATGTTGTACCCGTACCTCGTACATGGTAATTATGGTACTAGTAGTAGTTCTATAGTTTCATTTTGAGAAAGCCAATTTCATATAATATAAAGTCAATATGAAACTAATGGGAAAAAGTAAATACGCAGTAACTAAATGTGAAATTCATTGCTCAGGGATGCGACGGATCAATTTTGCTTGATGATACAATCACACTTAAAGGTGAGAAAAACGCAGCTACCAACATCCACTCTTTAAAAGGCTTGGGAATTGTTGATAAAATCAAGAACATAGTTGAATCAGAGTGCCCTGGAATTGTTTCTTGCGCTGATATTCTCACTATTGCAGCCAGAGATGCTGTGATTCTGGTAAAAGACACTTCTTGCTTCTAGATTTTTTTCACATTGTTTATACCATATTTTATCTTTAATTTTCTGCATATAAGTTACTAGAATTATGCACATGCCTGTGTCCTCTGATGTTTTGTAGGTGGGTGGACCTTACTGGGATGTTCCTGTGGGAAGGAAGGATTCTGTCACTGCAAATTTTGATCTTGCCAACACCAATCTTCCCACTCCTGATGAGAGCCTTCTCTCTATCATTGCCAAGTTTCTTTACCAAGGACTATCTGTCACAGATATGGTAGCCCTTGTAGGTGTGTTAGTGTTCCTAATAATGCAATAAAACTTTGTGTTTAAATATGTTTTTAATCATGCAAATATGATAAATTTTTATTTCACTCCTTCAAAAAAACATATTGTTGGGTTTTAGTCTTCATAAATATAATTTTTTTAAAGTAATTTCTTAGTATTTAGTAATGACGTGACATATATTTAAACATGTCATATGAATAATAAGTCTGACATAATATGTAATTTGATATGCTTGAATATATGTTACCTCATTAGTAAATGATGAAAAAAATTATTATTAAAACTTTTTTTTCCACTAAGTTTGGAAAAGATTGTCTTGTGTTATAACCACGATAAAAGTTAAGTCTATTAAGTCCAGTTTGGTGCCCCATGCATTGCACCTTGAGCAGACGTTTGCGAAAAGAAGCCTTTGGTATCTTTGATTCAACTCGTTGAGGGAGGTGCCAACGGATTTCCAAAAGTAGCTTAAATTTGACTCTCACTTTTACCACAATAAACCATATTTTAGCTAATAGAAAAATGAACAAAATCTTACAACAAAGCTGCATAGAATCAATAATCATAATATGATCACTGTTATTGAAATTGATCTGCATTTAGCCATTTCTTCGTACCACATTTTCTGATCACTAAGCCTGCAGGAGCCCACACCATTGGCATGGCACAGTGTAAGAATTTCCGTTCAAGAATTTATGGAGACTTGGAATCAACCTCAGTGAAAAATCCAATCTCCGAGAGTCACCTAAGCAACTTGAGATCTGTTTGTCCACCTATTGGGGGAGGAGACAATAACATAACAGCAATGGACTACATGACACCAAATCTCTTTGACAATTCTTTCTACCAATTACTACTAAATGGGGAGGGACTTCTCAACTCAGACCAAGAAATATACTCAAGTGTGTTTGGAATTGAAACTAGAGAGATTGTGAAGAACTATGCAGCAGATCCTCTGGCTTTCTTCCAACAATTCTCAGAGTCAATGGTGAAAATGGGAAACATCACAAACTCAGAAAGCTTCTTCACTGGGGAAGTTAGGAAGAACTGCAGATTTGTGAACACATAATAATAGACTTCATTTTTTGTGTTTTTTGTACGTTTTGTCCGTTTCCATACACAAAGAACCATCAAATTCATGCTATAGCAAGTTGATGTGTTAAATCTAAGCTAGCAATTTTATTATATAATGAACATTAAGTGAGAAGTTGATGATATCATTCTTTTCTTCATATAAAAGGTGAGTGTTGAGTTTGATAATGAAAGTTGTAAGAGCCAACTCCTGAGTCGTATGTCATACATTTAATCTATACAAGGAGTTGCTTTAAGCTATATGCCTTCATAAAACTCATGCCAAGTTCCTTATATTGCTATTGTCAAGGGTCTAATTTTTTTTATCCTATATCAACTAAGAGTAAATAATAATACGTAGTGACACTATAAATAATTTTTATCTTCTCATTCAATCATAAATAATTATGCATAATAAATTTATTATTTTTTATAATAATTATCTTAAAATTCATTTCAATATCAATAATAATTTCTAGTTGATTAATATTAATGTTTTACTAATAGTGAAATTAAACTTATTAATTAACTTCCATTAAATATGTTTGTAGAAAATAGAGAGAAAAAATATTGTTGTATGTCATCATTTGAGTGGAAAATACAAAAGGAATATATATATATATATATATATACTAAGTTCTGTCCAATTTTTTTTGCTTCAAAGTGACCTTTGCTATCTCCAACCACTGATAGTTCAATACCATGTGCACCCACAGTTTGTTTGTAAATTTTACACACATTTTAGATAATAAAGACTTTTAAGAGTTACAATGGCAAGTTGTGTGAGACTTATACTTTTGAAATTGCTAACAAATTAAATGAAACAACTACCAAACCTATTCACCTTCGTGCTATGTATAAACTCCTAAAATAACAACTCCAACTAAAAATTGAAACAATCTTCCATTATTCTTTTGTTTTTGAAAAATTATACACGTTCATTCATTTTCTCTTCCATTCAACTCCCACCCCATTTTTTTTTCTCTCTCTTTATATTTTTTTAATCACACCACCTTTCATATCTATTACTTCTTTTCCTATATTTTTTTTTCTTTTCTTGTTATCCCTCTCTTATTTTCACCCCATTTTGTGATGTAAATATATCATTACTCCTTTTATTTTGGTGCATGTCAGATTGCTTATGTACTTCACCGTTCTGTTTGGACTTTAGACTTTGGTCGATGACAATGCTGCTATCAAGTTTACGCTTATTCTAAAATTCTGGATGGAAATCCTTATAATTTTACTGTGACTAAAATGAAAATAATTCTGGATCGAATTACTTCTAGATATTAGTACGTGACAGAGAGTAAAATGGGTGTGATTTAATTCATATATATGCATCTCCAACAATGCGTTTGATATGGATGAAAAAGAAAATGGTATAAATTGAATAGCACAACAACTGCATTGTAGACGGAGTCTAGATAATTTTCCGGCCCAAAAGTAAATCCCTGACTCCCATTATTATTATTTTTACTTACTATTGATTTTTTAAATAACAATGTTTTATAAATAAATATATAATATTAATTCTTTGAAGAGGAAATAATATTAAATTATTAAGATTTATTAGAGAATTTTATTAAAAAAGACACCTCATCATATTTTAAATTTATTTATTTTCACTTTAATTAATTACATATTAAATATTAATAGTATATATTTTAGTTATTAAAAATAGGATAAATTATGATTTAGTTCCCTCTAAAAATTTCATAATATTTTCAGCCCTCTAATTTAAAAATATTTGTGTCCTTCTAAATTTAAAATGTATCACTTTTGATATTAAAGTGTTTTAAATAATTCTTTATACAAAGGTAAGAATATTTTAGATAGTACTTAAAATGAAAAAAAAAAAAAAAACATATCACAATTAAAGGGACCAAAGTAATACGAGAAAATTTAAAGAGACCAATTTCAAATATTAGTAATCTTAGAATAACCTAAAACATAATTTATTCTTTAAAATATTATATAGTGAAAATTAATACTATATATATTAACGAATTTTATATTAAATGTATGTAATATAAAGTTCATACAATTTTAAACGAGTTTACTATTTAAAGTTCATATAGAATATTTTGAATAACTTAAAATATAATAATTAATTAAGTCAGATGAAATTATTAAATCAAATATTACTTAAAATAAATTAATTTATATATTAAAATTTTATTTCATTTTATTTTATATATTATGTTAATTCTAATGTATTTACAACATATTATACTATATAATATCATTAGATATTCTTAATAGAAAACTATTTGAAATTTTAAATACTAACATACATTAGATAAGCTAATAGTGTTAGTACATTTTCTTTCCACAAGTAAAGGATAATATTAAATACTTATCACAACTCATCTTACAATTAAAATAATAATTAATTCAAAATCGGTAAAAAAAATAAAACTTAAAATCATGCTCTAAAATCAAAATCGATTAATATTCTAAAAAGACGATGATATTGACCTAAAGTATATTCTAAAAAGATAAAAGAATAAAATAAAAAATTAAAGTATATTTTATTCATTTAAATAACACATTTATATTTTATTTTTTTATTCTATTTAAATTCAAATACCATTAAAGTTACTTTTTTTTTTACTAAAATGCCCACTACTTCCCACAGTACAACAGACCTACGATTTCACGAGCACCCATCCCATCCATCAAATCCCACTTCACACGCCTTTAACACATGAACTTGTGGCCATCACAAATAGAAGCCCGGCGTCATTTAAAAGATAAAACACATATTCATTTGACATTTTAATATAATATTCTAAATAGTATATTTTTTATCAACAAAGTTAATTATTAATTTTTATTAACAAAACAATTTGATTCCACAATTTACTCCTTCCTCGGTTTTTCCTTTAATTTTATTACCAAATCAACCTTATGCTTATCTAAATAGTATGTGAATAATATGATATATTACGTTTGTAAACAAAAGCGTTAATATAAAAAATATATATATATTTAATCCTTTTAGTTTGAGTCCTTTAAAAATTATTGTATTAGTATCTGAAATTTTTAAAAATTTAATTTTAGTCTCTCTAATAATTTTTTAACCATCAAAATTTATTTTTTTTAAATGATTTTTGGCGATTTTAAATTGAAAAAATGTTTTGCATGTATGATTTGGTGAAATTTTTTTTATATTTTGACAGTTTTAAAAAAGAAAAATGGAAACATAAATATGGGATTCTTGTGATTTTTTTTTACATATTCTAGTGATTTTAAATGGTCACAAACCAATTTAAAGAAATTTAATTAAAAACATTTATGATGATATAAAACCATCACGAATTGTGGCATATTTAACATAAAAAATGAGAAAGATTAAAAGTAATTTTTCAAATATTTGAGAAACTAATAAAATATATTTTTTTAAGGACTAAAAACAACAATTACTCAAATTTAAATGATAAAAAATATATTTAAACCTAAAAAAATAACATATATAGTCAACATATAAAATCTTTTTAAATACAATATTTTAGGCTACTTATACTTTTGATTCTTTATTTTATTTATTTTTAAACAGTTTATATATATTATCAACATTAATATATATAAATCTAGAATATCTACACTAATAAATTGGTTTTTGTAAAAGTGCATTTGAACTCCAACAACTTTATTCATATTAATATACATATTTTTTGTTTTATATAAAATTTTGTAGAAAAAAAAAGATTCAAATAGTCAATTCATTCTTCTTCTTTTTCTCTCTTTTCTCACAATGTTTCAACTCATTTTAACTTATCACTATATTTTATGAAACGTGGGGCTACATCATCACTTCAATATAATACATTTTTTAAAAAGAGGATACGTTTTATTTATGAATTATATTACATATTGAGTTCATTTATAAAATTCGTGAGTTTACCATTAAAATAAGAAGTATATCTTTCAGCTATATATATATATATATATATATATATATATATATATATATATATATATATATATATATATATATATATTAATTATACAAATTTTTAATTAAAATTTATATTTTATTCATAATGAGACAAAATTTTATATAAAAGCCTATTAGTTTTGTTTTTGTACTTCAACTTTTAAATATGATTTTTTTTATCATTTAAATTTTAAAATTTTAAATTTGAGTCATTTTAATCCTTTAACTTATTGACAATTTAAAACCGATGCAAAATTTATTTTAGGTAAATTCGATGGTGTCGCATTTAGTTGAAGGTTTTCAATACCTTCATGAGCAAACCAATAATACAATAATATAATGACATATGTATTAATTTGCAAAAGGCATAATACATTTTATACTCTAGAAGTTGAGATCTCTAATTCTATAAGAAATCCTACCCTGGAACAATAAAAAAACCAAATAAATATTATCAATTAAATAAAAATTAATTCTTATTTATACAAATTAATTCTAATATATATTTAATTAATAAAACACTAATATTTAAGGAATTAATTGTTATACAATTTGGTAAAAAAAAACTACAATACACTGATAGTATAAAGAGTTTTTACATTGTTAACCAATAATTTTTTTAGAGTAATAATGTATATCAATTAAAATCAATTTTTAATAATATAATTTAAGAAATTAAATATATGAAATAACTTAAAATATTTTTAAGCTGAAAATATAATTATAATGTTATATTATATTAATACTTTATATTATGCACAATAAATAGCTAAATAATAATAACAACCACAATTTTTTTACTATCGTATCCTTTAGCTGATACATTGGTAGAAAGAAATTACAGTGTAAAAACAATTAATAAAATGTGTATAGCAAAAGATATAAATATTAAAAGTAAAAATATTATATAAGAAATTTTCACAAAAGTGTGACATTAAAACATTAACAAATAAATATTTATATTTAAAATATTAAAGAAAATTTTAAAATATTACATCTAGTAAAATATTTTCAAGACAAAAAATATCATCAAAAACACTATAATATAATTTATTCAAGTGTTATATCAGTGCAGAACAGTGCAGAACTAAGGTGCTCAAGTAATCTTTCAATCAATTGTTTACTATTCATATGTTATGAAGTTTAAAGTCAAATCTAAGATGAGTCGCATTCTTATTCCAATTTTCACGTATATATTTTTTTTTTCAATCATTTGTTAATGAGATATAGTTCTAAAATTTAACAACAATGTAAAATAGTTAACTAAAAATAATATTTAAACTTGTATTTTATAACCATTTGCACCCATTTGTGTCATCCAAGTTGGTATCCAAATACCACAATTATTCCTATTTTATAAAAGCATTCATTTTTAACTTGTAATTTAATTAGTGTACATATTCAATAAACTAAATATAATAAATAAACTTATGAGTCATGTTTTTGTATGCCTCTCCCTTCAGGATGCACAATTTCATATTTTCTAATTAACAATGTTTTTGTCGAGGAACATGAGTAGAGGAACATTGAATTCTCGTTCATCCTTATTCGATGTTGTTGAAAGTGGATCAAGGACAATAATCTCTTTCTTTGACACACCAACAACCACCAAAAACCAATGAAGTGGAAGGATAAAATGACATGTCAAAATGTAATGATAAAATGATAATGAAACTTTATTGCCCCGGGGGGGGGGGGGGGGGGGTCAAGTAAAAATGATGTTCAAATTATTGAAACATGGGTAGGCATAAACCAAACACTTGTGGTTGGATTTTGATCTGACTTCATAAGTCATCATACAGGCCACCAAGTATCTATAAATATTACCCATTAGTAATGTTGATTAATAAATAAAAAAATTATTAGCAAAAGAAAGGTAGGTAGATATTAGGCATGACAACGGGGTAGGTCGGGACTGGGTTTTGCTTACCTCGCCCCTACCCCGACTCCCTATTTTCCCGTCCTTGTCCCGAAAATCCGACAGTGGTGTAGATTTACCCCTCATCCCCACCCCCAATGAGGTCAGCTTTTCCCTGCCCCGTCCTATCCCCGACATATTTATAAAATCCTATAAAAAAATATTTTTCATAGAATGAAAAAAATAATTTTAAATAGCAACCACAACATATTTTTAGATTGTACATGACAACATAAAATCTAGTCCAACAGTAACATAAAATTCAATCCAATAGTTTCAAGTTTTAGTATGATATATATATATATATATATATATATATATATATATATGCAATAATATTTTTATAAATTAATTATTTGCAGGACGGGTTCGGGCCAGGTATTAATAATCCCATCCTGAACCCAACTTTGACTGTCAGGAAAAATTCAAACCCAACCCTACCCTCGGTCAACTCAAATTTTTTCTGTCAAAATTGGGGTGAATCCAAGGAGGATCCCACATGTTCAGTCCCATTGTCATGCCTAGTAGATATGATTACTTATTGACAAATTTCTTTTTTGGGCACCAAATTTTTTAATATTTTTCTACTAACATTACAAAAGTTTCGGAGTGTAGTTATTAAAATTTCATTATTGAAATATTACAAATAAGTAAATTAGAATTCAATAACAATAATTATGCAAGTTTTTTTTAAAAAAATAAATGTAAAATCATCGTTCACTTCAATTCATATTCAATGCAATTATCATTAGTTTTTAACTAAAAAAATTTACCTATCCATTTTATCTCATTTGATTTTCCAAAAATGTACTATAAAAGGAAATTAAACTTCTTTTATGATTAAATTGATGACTTACTAGGTGTAGTTCAAGCAATTCACTAAGAAATTTTTGGGTCTATGTAAAATATAACTACATAGGAATTTACCTCAAAGATGCAAATAATTTAACCAAGAATTTTGTTTGGAAGACCTAAACCTCTTTGCTTGATCATTTTTAATTTATGTTATCTTCAAAGAACAATCATAAAGGACATTTATAAAAGTAAAATTATCTAGAATGGAAAATTGTTAATATTGTATTAAAGTAAATTTCTTTTTTATTCTAAATTATTTTTAAAATAAAATTTAATAATAACAAATAATTATTAAAAAACTAATGAAAACATAACTGCACATAAACAGAAAATAGAAATAATGAAAAATTCAAATAATGAAAAATAATTATTTAAATCGAAAATGATAATAATATAAAAATCAAATTATTCAGAATGAAAAAATAATTACTCCTAATAACTGTAAAATAATATTATAATATATATATTATTAATATTTAAAATTTAAAATAATATTAATAATGTTGAGCAATATTATATATATTATATAGTTTTGAAACGAATATAACATAAATCAAAACAAAACTATTAATGCACATTAATAATATTACTGCACATAAACAACATGTAAAAAGATAGCAATAGATAAATGGTTTTAAAAAAATCAAGTATACCAAAAAAGATTAAAAAAAATGGTACTTAATTGATGCGTAAAAATCAAAATAAAACAATCGCATAATGTAAAAATAAAACTTCCTAAAATTTGCAACAGTTTTTAAAATATTACTATTTTATTTTCAAAATATTAATATTAATATTTAAAATTTAAAATAATAATAAAAATGTTGAGCAATATTATATATATTATATAGTTTTGAAACAAATATAACATAAATCAAAACAAAACTATTAATGCACATTAATAATATTACTGCACATAAACAACATGTAAAAAGATAGCAATAGATAAATGGTTTTAAAAAAAATCAAGTATACCAAAAAAGATAAAAAAAAAAGTGGTACTTAATTGATGTGTAAAAATCAAAATAAAACAATCGCATAATGTAAAAATTAAACTTCCTAAAATTTGCAACGGTTTTTAAAATATTACTATTTTATTTTCAAAATATTTGAAAAATAAAAAAATAAAAATGAGACGGTACCAAACCCGTCAGTTATAGACGGCACCGAAGCAAGCACCTTTATTTTATAGTCCAAAAATGCAAAATAGTAACTATGTTACTTTAAAGTTGGTGGAAAGATTAAAATGACACAAATTTAAAAGTTAAATGAATAAAATAATTTTTAAAATGATAAAAGACTCTTAAAAATAAAATAAACAAATGAATATTTATTAGACAGAAAATGAAATAAATTTTATCCCAATGTTATTCGTTACAAATTCATATTGACTAAGTCTCTGTTTACGTTAAAAAATTTATATCACTTAATAAAAATATTTTTTCAGTATAAGCATGTAATTAAAATTGATTAAAATTCATATTTTAATTACATAATAATTTTAAACTAATTTAAACTTTAGAATGATTAGTTTTATGAAAATATTTTTATTCAATTTTACATTAATTACATCCAAAATAACTGAACCCAAAAGTCATTTCTTTGGAAAGGAGTCGATGGCCTGAGCTTGATACCAATATTTTCAAAGAAAACTGATTACTTCCATTAATAAACGCAACAAAAGCCCTTACAATTATTTGTACGTCTTATACACTTCTATAGATTTTAATTTTTTTTTTTATATCTAGACGATCATTTATCTTTGTAAACTTATTCGATCAAAATAAAAAATTATGGCTACAGGTACTGGGTACCCCACTAGTGATAGAAAAACGAATAATTGAGTGGCGGGTACGTAATGCAGAAAGAAAGAAATACCAAAGTTGACTCATGACTTGATCAATGGTTTCAGTTATTGAATATTGATCTTCCAAATTGCAAGTCAAATCATATGTCAGATTGAAATTCTTACTTAATTGAGAATGGATAACTTTTGTTGGACCGATGAAAAAGAGAAAAAAAAGTGAGCACATATATTAATTTGATTTGATTGGCAGCAAATTCTTCTTCAACTTGGCCACTCTAAGTACACTCAAATCCTGTGGATTTGGCATTCGGACTTCCATTTTAAAATATTACTTAGATAAATTAGTACACTTGTCAACGAGTTAACCAATTTTTACTTTGGGCTTAGTTCTTGTGCAAGAGATACACAACCCTAACATGTATACTCTTATATGGGGAGTGAGGGGATCTTATATTAATATTTATTAGGGTATAAGTAATTTTTTTTTAAAAATAGGGGCCAAGGCTCGCACCTGTTCCTACATAGATCTGTCGTTGTTCATCGGTGCACCAAAAATTAACAACCATCGGATTTCAATTTGAGAAACATCAACCGTTCATATCAAATTCAAAGAAGTCTTGTACAAAATTCAAATTCAATGTGTGAATTTGTCTTTGAATATGCTTTTTCAAGAATTGGTATTTTTTCCCACAATTTTTTTTTAATTCATCACTTCATCCCCATCACTGTCGCCACGCTCTCCTCTGCTCATCTTTGTGAAACACATTCATCTTAAGCAATTGCACCTAGAAAAACACAAACATAAGGCTAAAATAACAAGTTTGTAAAGATGGAAAATTTTGTTATTTTTTTTTCATCAATTTATCTCCACCACCGCCATTGCGCTCTTCTTTTTCTCATTATTGTCTTTCAAAAATGAATTGGATACCTTATTCTGGCAAAACTTGAATCCACTCTAAATATTAAATCAACATTATAATCAACAAAACAAAGAAGAAAATTTCGTCATTGTCATGGGTCAAAACAAAATAAATACAACAAATAAACAAAAAAGAAAAAAAGGAACATTCTTTTCTTTGACTCCTTGTTGATGGTGGCAACGACAACGATGGAGGAGTCGTAGGTGAGCGGGTTGAGTTCAAGGTAGTGACCTCATTCTTTCCTTTTCCTTTGTTTGTCTCTGTCTTCTTGTCGTTCACACGTGATCATCATAGTCCATTCGAACACTAGGCGAATCTAGAGAGAAACATAGAACACAAATCAAGAAACACTGAACACTATCTCACTTTTTCTCCCTTTCAGTAAACATCAGTAACCAAACATTGATGATATGAGGTAAGAATCTGTTTGGGTTGGAGGAGATTAGAAAGTTTCTGATACGGGTGAGATGGAGGAAGGGACAACAATGGCAGAGGGTGTGGTTCGTCAAAGGGAAGGTTGGTTGCCAGTGAAGTCGAGGCGACAGATTTGAAAAAAGAAATAGCAAGAATGGAAGGTACAAAGAGAAAATGGCAGCGATGACAGTTTTAAAAAAATAGACAAGAAGTCATCTTTGGAGGGGTGGTGACAACGCTAGTGAAAGATGTGATTGA
The DNA here is from genome assembly GCF_000004515.6 of Glycine max. Classification (NCBI taxonomy): domain Eukaryota; kingdom Viridiplantae; phylum Streptophyta; class Magnoliopsida; order Fabales; family Fabaceae; genus Glycine; species Glycine max. The sequence continues at coordinate 12,564,014 of NC_016089.4, forward strand.
TGATAAAGGGGAGGTCATGAATTGGATCTATAAAAATCCTAAAGAGAAATACAGATTAAAAAAAATTAAAACTTTTAATAAATAATTTCCTCTTATGGGAGTACTATTGATATTTCATTATTTTTTAACTATAAACTTTGCTCTTGTTCATTGAAAATTTCGTGGTGCACAGGTGGACAACCTAACCTATTTGTCCATCCTAGAATCCTCCTTTCTCATTGTCCTTTTGTTTTTTCTTTTTGTTCTTGTTTGGCTAAATTCTCATCTGAAGAATCCTTTCTTAGTTTCCCATATCGGAAAGTTTAATCATCTTATATTACTTAGGTTTGAGAAAACTAATTGAAAGTTGAAATGTTAGCTGGAAGCTAAAAACTGAAATTTAGTAGCTAGAAGCTCAAAAGTTAGTTTATAAAATTACAAGTGTTTGATAAAACTAACTATTGAAATAAATATATACATTGGCTAATGATTTTTTTGTCATTGTCTATCTTTTGCCAATGTCATTTGTAGGTCCTATTTTCTTGGTCTTTGGGTCTCTCTCCATTGGCCTCATCCTCGTACTAAATGCATTGGTTTAGTCCTTGTTTTAGATACACTGGCCTTGTCTTCGTTCCAATTACATTGGCCTTGTACATCTTTGTCCTAGTTGCACTAGCATTGTCTCAACCATTGACTCAGTTGCAGTCCTTAAGGTTGTTGAATCAAAGCTTGAATCCTTGAAAACTTGTCTTTAGGTCTTAATTTTGTTTTGATGATTTTACAATGTCAAACGAGTTTTATAAATATGACATTTGTATTGAATGTTTTAGTCTGGACATGATGTTTGATATAGTTTTCTTATATCCATGCTTAGTGTGAATCAAATATGTTAGAAAAATGGATTGATCTCTAATTTTGTTAGAAACAATGAGTTCAACACAGTGTAGTCGATTACATGGTTTTGTAATCAATTACAAAGTGTTAGAACAAACAACAAAATTCTCTTCTACTTGGAATTTGGCAAGAAGTAACAAATTAATCAATTACCAGTTTCTTTAATCAATTATAGAAGTCAGTTTTAGAATAAGGAGGACTCTGTAGCTTGAGATAATTGATTACCATTTATTGTAATCAATTAGATTGCGTCTCGAAACATAAGGAGTTCTCTATGTGTCAAAATAATCGATTACCACAATTGATAATTGATTATTCCAGAAAGCACAAAAGCATCTCTGTTTGAAACGAGATAATCGATTGCCAGGTTTTTAGAAATGCAGAACAAAGAGGCATTTGGACGAATTAATCGATTAAATCAATTTTGTCTGTCAAAATTATAAATACACTCTTATGTTCCTTTCATTAGTGACTCTTTATACATTTTTAACTTTGAGAAAACACTTCAAGAGAGTCAACTAAGAAATTTTCACCATATTTCTTTTGGAGATTTAAGATGATCAAGATTCATTCATTGTTTATCATGATTTGATCATTCTTGGAAAAAAAAGCTTGAAGATGTTGTAATATACACATCAAAGAGTATTCATTTCAATTATGAATTTATTTCTTGGTTCTGATCTTGGTTAGGGTTACAAAGAGTTTTGAGTTGATAGGGTTTTAAATCTTGTTCTTTCTTTTGTAGGGTTCAAAAAAAGAGTAAAATCCAAGAAATTGTATAAACATAGTGTTTGTACTTAATTCTCTATTAGTGAAATTACTAAGAGGTTTTAGAACAATTGAATGTAAATCATCTTGAGGACCAAATTAATATAAATTTTGTGTGTGATTCTCTTTCTCTAACCTTTAGCCTTGTGATTCAGTCTTGAAAATAAAGTTGGTGTTAAAGGGCCATAAAATTCTATTTTTCAAATGATCTTGTTATCATTGTTCTCTTGTTGTCATAATCTCTTTGTGACAATCTTTTGAAAAAATTTTGATCAGTTAAAAGGGGGTTGTTTAAATTGAATTAACAAACAAAGTGGTAAAGATTTAGAAAAATATATTTAACCCCTTCTAGATTTTCAGCTATTTCACCAAAGGTTTGATCTAATGAAGAACCATCTTTTTCAACAACTACTTACTGGTCTCATCTATTGTTGTCATGGATATTAGTTTATCCCAACTATTTTTAGCAACCATCTAAATCAATTTGAAGAATAACGTAGACTAAATTGCACTTTTGGTCCCCCACTTTAGCTCCAATTTTATATTTGGTCCCCCAGTAATTTAATTCATGAATTGGGTCCTTTATTTTGTAAAAAAGTGCAATGTTGGTCCCCCGACATCACAATTGGACGTTGACCGTTAAACAGTGACGTTGACTGCCACGGTGTCAACGTCTGGTAGGCACGTAAAAATAAACATTTTTAAGTGTCATTAGTAAAAATAAACATAATTTGCAGCTATTAAAAAACCCTAAAACCAATTTATTTACAAATCCCTAACCCTAATTAATTATCTTTAATTTATTTTAAAAATTATTAAAAACCAAAAAAAAACATTTCCCTCAGTTCCTTTCTCTATCTCTCTCTCACTTCACTTTCTCTGGGACTGCCGTTTCTGTCGCCGCCGCAGCTTCTCCAACCCCCACCATGTTGCAGCCACCGCCGTAGCTTCTCCAACCCCCACCATGTTGCTGCCACCGTCGTTTCCACTGCCGCCTCTCCAACCCCACCGCCCCTCTACCTCCTACGACCGCCACCCGCAGGAGAACTTCACCGGCTTATGCCCTTCATGCCTCTGTGAGCGCCTCGCCGTGCTCGATCCCAACTCCAACTCCTCCTCCTCAACACGTGGGGTAGGAAACTTGGGAACAAGAGGGTGCCAATTAAGTGCCATCGCGAGCTCATTGAGGCTTTTCATTTGCGTGAGAATGTCCATAGGCAACACATCGACAAAAAGGTTGCTGGAGATGTCGAAGGACTGAAGAGAAGTGCAAGTGTTGAACACGACGGGGGGGAGCGCCTGAGAGGTTGTTGGAGGAGAGATCGAGCTGGAGGAGAGTGGAGCAGTCACAAACGCTATTGATTGAGTGGAAAGAAGCATTGGCTAAGACTTTCAAGGAGATGGGCCATACAGGGCAAGTGTACAAGCATATGAGTTTCCAGCTTTTGAATTAAGGTTTGTCAAACCCTAAGTTGTTACTTAGAAAGGGGGTGTAGCGGGTTGCGAGCGGAATTGGTGAAGGTGGCTGTGATGCGTGCCGGTGACGATGGGTATGGGGGGTTAGAATGACTATTGTGGAAATGAGTTTTTTGGTTTTTAATAATTTTTAAAATAAATTAAAGATAATTAATTAGGGTTAGGGATTTGTAAATAAATTGGTTTTAGAGTTTTTTAGTAGCTGCAAATTATGTTTATTTTTACTAATGATACTTAAAAAATATTTATTTTTACGTGCTTATCAGACGTTGACACGTGATAATCAACGTCACTGCCTAACGGTCAACGTCCAACTGTAACGTCGGGGGATCAACATTGCATTTTTTTACAAAATAAAGGATCCAATTCGTGAATTAAATTACCGGAAGACCAAATACAAAATTGGAACTAAAGTGGGGGACCAAAAATGCAATTTAGCCAATAATGTATTGTAACAAGCTAAAAGTATAGTAAGCTTTAACTTTAGGGAGTGTTGGGGCTGTGACTTGTTGACTTTTCCTTTGTTTCAAGTCGCTAAAAAACATACTAAAATTTTTATATGAATGAATTCAAATACTTTTATATGAGTATGAAAATGGTATTTTAGTCAAATTATAAAATCACAATGTATAACATAAGAACAAATTTAAATTTTATCATTATAAAAAAAATTAAAATTTTATCTATTCAACTATAAAATAAACAAATTATTTTACTGAAAAAATTGTATTTCTAAATGATAATGATAACAATAATAATAATTAAAATATAATGAAAAATTATTAACTAATTATAATATGTAATTTTTAGTTAATTAAAAAAAGTTATTATCATTATTTATCAAATTACTTCAAAGGCTATAATTGTTACACCCGAGTATGGAATATCATGTTCTTGATGAATGATTTGATCTCTTTCTCTTTCATGGGGCCTTTACACACGGACCTCTCGAGTCCTCATCTTCAAAATGCCCTTCTTATTTCTATGCCGTGTGTCTACTTTTTATGCTTACCCGTATTGTATGAATTTCTTCACCTCATAAAATCACACCATGTTCATAAAGTTATACACACACATTAACAATTATTTTGTGTATTATTTATATAATTAAAATAAAATATAAAAATATTAATTAAAATATTAAAAATTATAAAAGTATGTATATTTAATTTACAATAATTTGAATTTAAATTTTAAAAGATGACATGTGCTGTTCTTTAATAAAAATATATTAAAAATTCAATTATTTTCCAAAAAAATAGAATATAACTTAATGTATAATAGTTTGAATATGCTTAGATGAGATGACTCAAGTAATGTATCATTTCAAACAAAAGAAAACAAAAGCACACTCAAGTTGAACAAGTTTATTCTGTTATGATTAAGACTTAGAAATTAGAATGAGGCAATTTCTAATCTCTTTGATTTTCATGATAAGAAATGTATTTATAGAAGAAACTTGTCAATATTTTTTATCAAACAAATGGAGACACACATCCTCTTAAATTGAACACATTTAAATTAAACCGTAATAATCATAATAAAGACTTTTTTATCCGTATAATCATAATAAAGACTTAGAAAGAGACAATTTATAATCTCATTAAATTTAAAATTTAAAATATATTTAATCTAACTTTTTTTTAATAATGACCTGTCAACTTTTTCATTGAATTTATCTGTATAGATTGAGTACAATAAATGAATTCATAATTTTTTTTATTGGCATAAAAAAGAAAGTTATCTAGTGGTTTTTTATTCTTCAAAAAAATTATCTAATGTTTTTTTTTTATTATAAAGGAATTATCCAGTGTTATACATAATTTTTTCAACTAATGAAAATTTCATCTAATTTCTAACAAGCTTTCATTATTAGCTACTATTTTGATTTATTAATTTCACTATAAATTCATATTAAATAAATATTTTAATATATAATTATATTACGACTAAAATTTATAATAAATAAATACATTCAAATATCTAACTAATATTTCATATTTACAAAAAAAATCATTTAATTGTGAAATAATGTTATTTTTGCTATTGACAATTTTTTAAGATTATTAATGTATATTAAAAGAGACAAACAGATAAAAATGCAAGTTTACAAATACAAAAAAGTAATTTAAGATAGCTAAGATTCTTTTTACAATTACAAAAATATAGTGCGTGAAATATATATAGAAAAATTAAGGAAAAATAAAAGAGTGAAAATCTTAGTCGCTTTATTATATATATTTTGAATATCTTTACCTTGATTGCAAAATTCTTCATATAATGACCGTGATTCCATAATGTGCCGAGCTCACATAATTAATTGTCAAATTAGTGACGGTGAAGATATTTTATTGTAATAAATATTGCAAGTGTGACTATTTCGAATGTTCCCCCACCCGAAAACAAAATATATCTCAAAATTGACAAACAACCTAGGAGGAAACAAATTTGGCTAAATCCACATTTCCAATTTATCAAGTATATATATAAAAAGTAAACCATACCATCCATCCCTTCACTTGATAACTTTTAATATAAATAAAAGTGCTAGAACCCAAGTGATGATGCAGAAACTTCACCTGTGAATTTATAGAGGAAAACGGAGACCCCATTTTAATATTAATGCAATTATAAAAATGAGTTTAACGGGGATGCATATATTATTGAGAAATTTTTACACGTCAACCAATTTAAAAATCATTATTGGCATGATTTTTAGGTTAACTATTATAAAATTAATAAATTTAGAATTTAATAATAATATATTAATGGTAATAAGTTTATAGTGTTAATTAATTATAAAATATTCTTGATATAATTTTTAAGATAATTTTATTATAAAAGTAAAAAAATTGTCATACATTTTATAAGAGTTTAAGGGTTGTAAAATTTGTAAACTATTATTTAATCTCAAATAATTGTTGATATAATTTTTAATGTAATTATTATAAAAGTTAAATTTGTTATATATGATAAGTTATGATAAGTTATGATGTATAAAAATATTTTATATTATTTTTCTTAGCATGTGTTTCTCTTTGTATAACAATATATTTGTACAAAAATATCAACTTACTTTATACTAAAATTATAAAAACTGATTCGATCATTGACTTGATTAAAATATAGATCAATAGATCATAAGTTTAATTAGTGGGTCACTTAATATTTTTATACTTCAAAATAAGTTTATTATAAAGATGAAACTATAAATATTATATAATTATTTATTATTTTAAATTAATCTTTGGGTATTATTATTAAATTATCAAATGAAACTCTTATTTTCCATAATTAAATACAAAAATTATAGATGATTATAAACAAATTTAATAAAAATATATATTAAACATAAATATTAAATTATATAATAATAAATATAATAATAATTAGTTATTATATATTATTATGATGAAAAAATATTATAAGAACATTTTATATGTTTGTCATATTAAGTGATTCGTGTAATAATATAAAATTGTTTTACAGTTAAGATTATATGCTATTCTTTTTTTTCTTTTACCTAAAATAGCTATTTTCTTTAATATAGTATTCATTTATTATTTTATTTTTCTATTTTTCACTATTCTTTCTTACGAAGAACTTCTTTCTCTCTCTCTATATGATTTTTGTTCTCTCTTGGACCGTTTGCAGATTCTCTACATATCAAATTAATCCCCCATCCCCAAATATCCCGGAATGGAGAAAAATCACATTCCATTGATTTCGGGGAGAAGGGTAACATCCAGAAAGAAATAATATTAATATTAATTAATTAATTAATATTGATATATTTGATATATATGTGCATATTGCAGAACCGACCTTGAAACGATGGGTTCTCTTCTGGATTGTGGTTGTGGTTGTTGTTGTTCTTCTTGTTGTTGCTGAACTCACTGTAACTTCTCGTTTAGGGAGCCTCGGTGAGTGCTCTGATCATCACAAGTGTGCACATTGGATCAATTTTGATGCGCATTCTCTTCTGGGTATTCTTGTTTTTGTGCCAAAGCTTGAAAATTTTGGATCCAGAGTGCTTGCAAGAACTCAGTTTTTGAAGGCCTTTTCTGGGTTTTGCTTTGTTTTCAAACAACCTCTGTTGGTTTCTGTTTGTGGGCTCTGGCTTTTTTTCTTCTTCTTATCTCCTTCTATTAATTTTGTTATCTGGGTGATCCTTTTCACGTTTTTTATAAAGTTGTTAGTTCAGGGTTTTATATTCTATTTTTTATTTTTTGAGGAACAATTTTATTTATTTTTAGGTTGGATACAGAAGTGGTTGTTGTGTGTGACGTTGGAATTCTGATAATCTAATGGAGAAAATCCCTGCGTTCAATAGAGTTTTTCTTTTTTCTTTTTTGGCCTGCCTGTGTTCAATAGAGTCCTACTGTTTCTGTGGCAATTTTTAAACATGATATATAAATTTCACTCTTTGGGCCTGTAGGATCTTTCATTTAACATAACATATATTTTCTGGTTGAGTTTGGATTCTTTAAAGTGGGAGTTGTACTTTAAATAGTGTGTGAAGTTATTGCATATGTGCATATGTTTTACTACTATCTCAGCCATTCGTTCAACAGTTGTAATTGCACTTTTCTTTCAATTGTGCATCCTCCACTCCCTTGTTTAGAGGAGCCAAATCCTCTGTGGTTTACAGCACAATTGAGATTTATTGTTTAGCTATAATGTGACTTATCCTGCAAGGGCTTTAATGATTGTGTATTGGGGATCTTTCACAACACAACTTGTTAGTGCTTTTAATTTGAAGCTTTTACGTTTGCAATTTCTTCCAATGTTGATGTTCTGCCTAGAGAGTAGAGTGCAACTAGTTTGTGGGCTGCAGACGATGAAACAAAATTATAATTTCTATAATTAGTCATTAGAGGGTGTTCCCTGGCGTAGCGGTAAAGTTGTGCCTCGGTGACCGTTTGGTCTTGGGTTTGAATCCGGAAACAACTTCTTTGCATATTCAAGGGTAAAACTACATACAAGTACAATGACTCTCTCCCGTACCTTTGCATAGCGAGGAGCCTTTTGGCACCGGTGTACAGTTTATAATTAGTCATTACTTAGATAACTTCAATCTTTTTCCAGTAGGATGAGTTGGATGAGAACTACAGTTGTGTACAAAATTACATATCCACTGAAAAAAGATAGTAAGAATACTAAGGCTATTTTCTGGATTTATGTCTGAAAAATTAATTGTTTGATTAACAAACTATTATCCAACATTGTATGTTTGTGTAGTGATACGAGGATATATCTATGGGTCTAACATGAATGTATTTTCATTTATTTATTTATGTATTATCTAACAATGATTTCCTTTTTTTCCTCTTAAAAAGAAATCAAGAGTTGTTCAATGGCAAAAGATTCTGCTGATGCTGATTCCCATCACAGACGTCTTGGTCTTTTGAAAGATCAAGTTCACTTGGTTAAAAGGAAAGGCTTTGATCGCTATGAGATTGCTCCAATCCAAGACCAACTAGCATTTGAGAAGGGTTTTTTCATAGTGATTCGTGCATGCCAATTGTTATCCCAAAAGAATGAAGGAATAATATTGGTTGGGGTGGCAGGTCCTTCAGGGGCGGGGAAGACTGTATTTACTGAAAAGATACTCAACTTCATGCCCAGCATTGCAGTCATTTCAATGGATAATTACAATGATGCTAGTCGAATTGTTGATGGGAATTTTGATGGTAAATCATCATCTGGCCTTTTCTTATGTGATGCTTTTATCATTCTTACTATGGTGCATTATCAGGCTGCAGGCTGCATAGCATGATTAAACATAATTCTCCTGAGGGTAGGAATGGCATAGTTTATCTCTCCTGTGCTTTCCAAGTGTTAATTTGGGAATAAAATATGAAATGTTGGCTTCTGAATAATGAATACTTGTTTATTTATATATCTTGGTATATACTTCTTAACCCTTGACTTAGCTGTATGATGATACTGGTACAATGTGAATCATGTAGTACTCTACTGAACTTACCTAGGTATTTTTACCATCAACTGTCTGGTCTGAATTTGTTAGAACTTAGAACTGAGATGTTAAATCCACTTTTAGAATGGTAAGGCTATGGATGAAAGAAATCCATATGTAAATCCACTTTTAGCTGTCTGATGATACTGGTACAATGTAAATCTTGTAGTACTCTACTGAACTTACCTTGGTATTTTTACTGTCAACTGTCTGGTCTGAATTAGTTAGAACTTTTAACTGAGATGTTAAATCCACTTTTAGAATGGTAAGGCTATGGATAAAAGAAATCCATACGCTAAGTGGGTGTTAAGAATGTTAAGGATGGAAGAGGAAAATATTCTTATAAAAGACTCAGTGGTGGATAACTAAATTAAATAAATAAATGACTGAATACTTGCATTAGTTCCTAATAGGAAGAAAATGAAGTGTTGTTAATGTGGCATACATAATGCAAGTTATTGATCTTAGTACCTTGTATTTTTTTTAATCTGTGGGAATTGAAGACAGTATCAAGGGGTTTACAACAACTCACGCATCCTGCTAAACCAACTGAGCTAGACCCCCTTGACATCTCAGTACCTTGTATGAAAATTATTATTTTTTGTTTTAAACCTTTCCTCCTGTCTTCTGCCTCAGTGAGGTATGTGTACCTTGAAATTTCTTTAGGCTTCATTTGAAATTCAATCATTTGGGGGAGGTGATAGTATGTATGCCTATTACACTGTATGGGGTATTATATTCATGTTTTATTATGAAATTTAAACACTGGCTAACAGTTTTAAGTTAGGACACCAATGACCAATCTCTTGTGAACTCTGTTATTCCTTTGTGCAGATCCACGCTTAACAGACTATGACACATTACTCCAGAATCTGCACGATTTAAAGGAAGGAAAGCCAGTTCAAGTTCCGATATATGATTTCAAGTCCAGTTCACGTACAGGATACAGGTTAAATTTTAAGTCATCTTGACTCTTGAGTAACTACACAATTTGGTATATTTTGAGGAGTTGAAAAATTGTTCTCTTGGGACAGTGATCAGGGAACACTATTTTGAGGAAAGTAAACATTAAAAAGATAAAAAAGAGAAAATATCTTATATTTGGGTAATAATTTGCAATCGGTAGATATGGGTGTGTATGAGAATATTCTGTACCAGCTTCTGTATTACTTTTCTGTTGTAGATGCGTATTTCCTCTGTCACTCTCAGTCATTAGGGAGTTAGGTTAGTTCTAACTCTATAAATACTACCTATATGGCACTTCTTAGTCAGTTGATTGAATAATAGAAAAATTCAAAAATTAATTTCTTATCAAATTCTCCAAAACTCTTTAATTGAAACCCTAATAAGGTGTAGGGATGTAGCCCTGTACCATTGTTTCATATTGGCATTCAAGATTTCAAGTTCTGTTAGATGTTTCTGATTTCCAGCAATTTCAATGTAAATCTAAACTTTAAGATTAAATGTAATTCAAAGCTGGTTGCAATTGATTCAGAGTACTCCATTAAGTCCATTTTTTATTACTATGCCCTCAATTTCATATTAAAAATTTACCCTGCTTACAGGACAGTAGAAGTCCCGAGTTCTCGAATTGTGATTATAGAGGGCATCTATGCCTTGAGTGAGAAGTTGCGACCTCTGCTGGACCTTCGAGTCTCTGTTACAGGAGGAGTTCACCTTGACCTTGTAAAACGAGTTATACGTGATATACAACGAGCTGGTCAAGAACCTGAAGAAATTATTCATCAAATATCAGAGACGGTTCATACGTTTATAATTCCTTTGGTCTTTTTATACAGATTTGGAAAATATGTGTTTCCAGAAGTGCTTAAGTTTAAACATTTTCAGGTGTATCCAATGTACAAGGCATTTATCGAGCCAGATCTCCAGACAGCACACATAAAAATCATCAACAAATTCAATCCATTTACTGGATTCCAGAGTCCTACTTACATATTAAAGGTAATAACTCATTATTTTAAATCCACTTGTATAAATGAAAGGAGGAAAAACGGATAGTTCTGTTGGTTCTGATGTTGATGTGTGACATCTTAATGAAAAATCCTTTGTATAACTGTTCTAGTCAGGAAGGAATGTAGAAGTTGATAAAATTAAAGCTGTTCTCGCTGAGGATTTTAAGGAAACAACAGAGCAAACTTATGACATATATCTTCTACCACCCGGTGAAGATCCAGAAACTTGCCAATCATATTTACGGATGCGAAATAAAGATGGGAAATACAGTCTCATGTTTGAGGTTTGGTTCCTTGATATATTTTATATTTTGGTGTGACCTGATTGTCCATTCAATAGGTGATATCAGATTTACTTATAAGAATGTAGTTGAATCAAAATATGGGAGAAAGATAAATAGGACATTGAATAGTTGATTACTTGATTTAGATTGTTATGCTGTGTTTAGACACAAACCATAACATTATTTATACAATTGATTTAGGTCAAGTACAAGTGTAGAACAACCATGGCACCGTCATAGCGCTACAACGGGGCGTTTTTGGACCATTCACTATCAATTATTTTGCATTGTATGATGTTGTTTAACATATATGCCAAGGTGCCGTGGTGGAGTTTCCCCAGTGTGAATAAGTTATGCCGTGTTTGGACACAAACCATAAGATGTATTTATAAAATTGATTTAGGTCAAGTACAAGGGTAGAACAACCAATGTTATTAAATAATCATTATGGCGCCATCATAATTCTATAACATGGTGTTTTTTGGACCCTTCCACCATTCACCATCTGTTATTTTCCATTGCATGGTGTTGTCTGCCATATCTGCCATGGTGCCCGCTATGCCACAGTGCCGTGGCGGAGATACCCCCTGCTCTTCTGTTTTTTTTTTTGGTTTCATTTTAAAAAACCCTTTTATGGGTTAGTTTGTACTTGAAGCATATTGAACCACCATTTCAACATGCATATTCACTCTTTCTCTCTCGTCAGTCTCGTGAAAGTGAAAACCTAGGGTTTCACTTGTCTTCTCTCTTGTGAACCTCCGAAGCTGTGCCCAAGCATTCAGGTCTTCTCTGTTTTTTTTTCTTCAAAATTTCAGAGTTTAGTTCTCTGGTTTTTAGAATTTCAGAATTTAGTTTTCTGTTTTTTAGAATCATGTTGTTCTTGCTTTTTATTTATTAAACCAATTCTTTTTCACTTATTGGACAATGATGTGCACCTAAAATCAATTCTTTTGAGACTTGTCATATTTTGAGGCTTACATCCGCTATTGATAGCATTGAGTACAACTAGTACAAGCCCAACCTAATAAAATTGGTAAAATAATAAATCTCCTACAACATGAATAACTTGATTTTCAAAATGATGTCTGTAACTGTAAGGATATTTAAAAGGGAAGTTTATAAGAAAAAGATATTTAATGGATAATGATGCATAACATGGTTATCAAATTGCATAACAAGGCCATATTCCAATTCATTGTCAGATTCGTATTGTTTGAGAACTTAGTTGTTTGACTTGCACGATGAATTTCAAATTGTGTGATTTGTATAATTACTAACATAAAAAACCCTGACAAGGATATTTGATAAGCTTATAAAACATAGTTAGTAGAAAATGATGCATATTAGAACAGTTGTATGTAATTGGCTCCAAGTAACTAGGAGAGTTTTGTTTTACAGACGATATGGAAATTTGATCCGTGCAGCAGGATTTAAGTAGCTAAAATAAACCTTGCTGGTTGTGGAAGTTCAAGTCATTGAAAAGATCTTGCATTTTTGTATAGGATTTAGTAATTTATTTGAGATTTAGGAATCTTCTAAGTGTGATAAATGTCAGTTTTTCAGTTGAAATTGAAAATGTTTACTGCATAAGTATGGTGTTAAAAGATTGTGTTTACCATATAAAAGGTACACTGTATCATATGATGCATAGACTTGACCTTGCAGTATAAATCCCAAATTTGACGCTACCGTTAGCATTGACATTTGACTGGCATTGGCAACTACTGTTAACTACCATGGTCGTCACCAAAGAATAACCAGTAATGACTATTGAACACTACCCAACTGAAATTGATGATATTTCAAGGGGGTTGGAAAGTAATTAGACAGTTAATAACTAACAGAATTGGTTATAGTCTGTTAGGGAGTAGAACACTGAATAGAGAGGAGGGAGAGAAGGGTGTGGAAGAGTATAGAGTAGGTGAGGAGCTCTCATATCATCCTCAATGTTACTTCTGGTTACATTGACCGGAGTGGTATAAATAAGAATTCTGGGGCTGATGACACAAGGAACTATATGAAGCTAAACATCTTTTTGAAGTTTGAAATCAGCTCTTTCAAAAATTTGTCATTTTTCTTCCCTAACGTATCTTTATTCACTTGCATATGATGTTAGAATGTTGAAAACAAAGTTAATTTACATCTGAAAAGACTATTACTTTAGCGGAGGAGGAGATTGACATTTGATCTTCACTAGAAAGGGTGAAGTAATTTTATAGAAAGTGAGTGCACGTATATAGAGAATTATGCTTTGAAATTCTTTGCATTACACTCGAAAAAGGTGCACTAGATTATTGTGTTCAGAACAGATTGCCACATCATCATTTATTGCCCCTCCTAAACACTCTGAACTGCTACGCCAATTGATGAATGACCATAGTTTGGAATTCTGTTTTGATGCTTGAACATTTTCAATTTTGCTGTTTTTCCAATGTTGGGTTTATTAAGCTACAAGTTTGTAGTAGAATTACTTCTGTAGAATTTTAGTGTAAGACTTTCATTTTTGCACTTTAGAATTTGAAAGGCTCATAGTTTGTTGGTTAGTGACTTCCTCTTTCATTTCTTTTTGGACCAGAATAGTACTCATTTTGTTGCCTTGATATGCTATTAAGATCTCATATCTTTTGTGTTTTGCATATTATATATATATACCAATTCCCCACACTTGATTTGTGGAGAATTTTTACACGGTGTTAACTAATTGATGTCTTATAACTTTTCAGGAATGGGTGACAGATAACCCATTTGTCATATCACCAAGAATTACTTTTGAGGTCAGTGTGCGCCTTCTTGGTGGACTAATGGCTTTGGGATACACAATAGCTACTATCCTTAAGAGAAACAGCCATGTCTTTTCTGATGATAGGGTTTGTGTGAAACTAGATTGGCTTGAGCAACTTAATAGACATTATGTTCAGGTAATACTAGATTTAGTCTATAATACTATAATTCTATAATACTACCATTAAATGCTTTACCGGGATATATTTTTTGAAATTCCTCTGTTTTTTAGATTTCTTGTTTAGATGTGCACTTTTATTTATCTACATGATTGCACTCATTGAAATAGCTTGGTTGTTAGAATTTATGGGAGTCAATAAATATTTATATTTGATTGAGTTTCAATTGCACTTAATGGTAATAAGTTTTATGACAAGCTGTTCATTTTTAAACTTTTAACCTAAAGCTTGAGAGATTATAACTTCTTTAAGAAATAATAGATCTCAAATAACTTGTTTCTTTTGTGTGTGGTTTCACCATTCTATGGAAAGATCTTCCAAAGAAAATACACATTTGAAGTTAAAATTGTTAAAATTATTATGTGACCACCCTTTTATTTCCATGTTGACTTGGGTTGCTTCTGGTAAAAGGTTTTGTTTATCATTTGACAGTGACAGGTTAAACATTTTGTACTTTCATTTTTTTTTTATATTTCTTTTGATTTTTTGATTGATAACACATGTTTCACTGATTTGTTTGAAATTTGGAATCTATTGATAAACAGGTACAAGGAAGAGATCGTTTAGTTCTAAAATATATAGGAGAACAGCTGGGTCTAGAAGGTTCCTACATTCCTCGTACCTACATTGAGCAAATTCAAATTGAAAAGCTTGTGAATGAGGTTATGGTATGACTGCTTCCCATCAGCTAATATGTTTTCCTGTGTCATCATTTTCTGTCTAACTGTTCCACAGGCCCTACCAGATGATTTGAAGACAAAGCTCAGCCTAGATGAGGATTTGGTGTCAAGCCCTAAAGAAGCACTATCTAGAGCCTCTGCCGACAGAGTTGCCATGAGAAATAAACATCTGAGGAGGTGAAAATTTCCATCGAAATACATAATGAGAAACCACTGAAAGACCTTGCTCAAAATGCTTTTACTAAAAAAATGAATTTTGATAATATTCAATAGTGTTGATTAATCCATAGCTAACCCTACCTATTGGGACTAGGCTTATTTGATGTTATTGGAAAATAGCTGGTGACATATCATAACCACGAACCACCCATTGGTAAAACAGTGAAGCTATTCAGTGCTATGTTTTAAGAAAATCGATTTTCTTGTTTGACCAGCATGAATGATGTTGGTAGTGGTACTGTCTTAGATAATCTAGTAAATTATGTTTAGTTACATCTTTTGACCAGGTTTTAACGATTCTATTCTAATCGGGTATTCGTTGTGATGTTGAGAAAATTTAGTAGATTTTGCTGAAGAGAGAATGTGTGAGATCATCTAATTCTAAGCAGGGCAAGAGTAGTTTACTATGGGAAACATGTTATATACTTGGAAAACTTCTTTTCAGTTACCTAATAATATTACTATTGTTTATGTTCATCAGTGGAATATCACAGTCGTATACCAATCAGAGGGACAAAAATCTAGCTAAGGTTACTGGATATGGTGCCAACAATGGAAGGTTTGGTGAAAAAAATTTAGATTCCACCGCAATGCCAGTAAATCAGGTAAATTGGGTTACTTGTAGTGGTTGTTAATTCCTGTAAAGATACCGAATTCTTATAATCACTTTTATATTGGTCCATTCCCCAATAACCATCTACTTTTTGTCTTCATTTACCTAATATTTTGTAGGGAGCGATCAATCAGCTTTCGGACCAAATTTCTGCCCTCAATGATAGAATGGATGAGTTTACAAATCGCATTGAAGAGCTGAATTCCAAGTTAACCATAAAGAAAAGTTCTCCAAGTCAACAAAACATGTCACTTCAAGCTGAGACATGCAATGGATCTGCTCCCACCTCTCACTTCATCACTAGTTTGGGCAATGGTTCCCTAACTGGATCTAAAATGACAAATTCCTCTTCGTCGTCGCAGTTAGCTAAAGAGTCTCCTTTGATGGATGAGGTATTCTTGAGTCTTATATGTCACTTTCAGAGTATTTTATACTCCAGTGTTTTGACCGAAGTTGATTCTTTGGGAGGTGTGATTTTTGAGATGGAAATGTTAGATGCTTTCAATTATAACTGCTGAATTTAGAAGAGAGAAATAGAGACATGAATGGAGTTCCTTAAGTGAAATTGTTAGGAATCTCCTTCTGAGATTAGAATACTGAAATCCTAATAAAAAAAACTCTATCTCACAGAAGAGAAAAATACTGAAACTTCCTCTAAATTGAACAAAGAACCAATAACACAATAGAACCAAGGTAAACAAGTTTACCCCCAAAAGGAGCACTCTCCTTTTCTCACTGGAACTCCTAGTTACAAAGATTTTCCAAAACAAATCCCCTCATCTATAACAAAAGGACAATATAAAGGAAAACAAACTTCCTAACAGACTTAATAACAAACTGTAACAGATTCCTATCAAAAGCTAACTAACAAACTAATAACAAATATAACAAACTCCTAATCAGTTAGTCAATTACAAGTGTTTTCCCTTTTATATCCTATATTGGACCCTTTCTTCGTTCTATAATAAACCTGCAGAGGTTTATCAGAGTTATAGTGCATCCCAAAATCATTCTCAACAATTCTCCCTTCACCATAAACAACCTTGTCCTCAAGGTTGAAATCGGGAAACTGATTTCTGATGGAGAAGGTGTCTTCCCAAGTGGCTTACTCCAGGAGCTTTCCTTGCCAATGGACCAGCACCTAGGGGACTTTTGTCCTGAGAGATTGATGGGTAAAGGCTGGTAAATCCGGTTGTGCCTTGCAATTTTGTTGGAAGTTCAGGTTCAATGGATGGTGCCCTTTTGCCTTCTGAAGTTGGGATACATGGAATACTGGGTGTATCCGAGCCTGCTCTGGAAGTTGTAATTTGAAGGCTACAACTCCCATTTGTTTTAATACCAAATAAGGTCCATAATACTTGACCGCTAGTTTAAGATGTATCTTGGTAGGCATGGAAATTTGTTTGAGGCTTGATTCTGAGATAAACCCAATCTCTTGGCTGAATTTGAGAGATTTTCCTATGCACATTTGCATAATGAGCCATCTGATTTTGTGCTTTCTGTAAATGGAATTTAAGCTGCTTCAAAGTCTCATCTCTGTCCATGAGATCTTGTGCAACAACTTCCACTAGTGTTTCTCTAGGAACAAACCTAGCCAAAGAAGGTGGTGGCCTCCCATAAACCACTTCAAATGGTGTGCAGCGTGCAACCCCTTGGGGGTTGGTATTGTACCAGTATTCAGCCCAAGGTATGAATCCTGCCCAGGATTTTGGCTGCTCGGAACAAAAACACCTTAGATAAGTCTCCAAGGTTTTGTTAAGGACCTTTGTTTGTCCATCAGACTCAGGGTGGTAGGCTGTACTCATGTTCAAAGTAGTTCTCTGTAATCTGAAAAGTTCCTCTGCCAAAACTTACTCATGAAGGTGGGATCCCTGACACTAACAATGGAGATTGGCACACCCATGTAATCTGATGATTTCTTTAACAAAAATCTCAGCTATGGACCTAGCAGTATATGGGTGTTTGATCAAAATGATGTCCATATTTACTCAACCTATCCACTACTACGGGCACAACATCAAAGCCTTTTGATTTAGGAAGTCCCACAATGAAATTCATGCTGATTTCTTCCCATATGGCCTTAGGAATGGGTAAAGGTTGCAGTAACTCTGTTGGGGAGGAAGCCTGATATTTACTCCTTTGACACACATGGTAGGCTGCTACAAAATTAGTGATTTTCCCCTTCATGCCAATACAAAAAAGAGATTGAGCCATCCTTCTACAAGTTCTGTAGATACCTGAATGCCCACCTATACTAGAAGTATGGAATTCCTGGAGGAGTTTAGGGATCCATGTTGAATCTGGTGATAAAACTAACCTGCCTTTATAGTATAGTCTGTCATGCTCCAAGGTATATTGAGGATGTGAGTTAGGGTTTACTTTTAAGTCCTCTAAAATTTTGGCTAAGACAGGATCCTTCTTAACTTCTTCAATTTCTGGAATGTCAGGCCAAAAGGGCCTTGATATTCCTTGCAGTTCCTTATCTTCATCCCTCCTAGATAACGCATCAACAACTCTATTTGAAACTCCAACCTTGTACACAATTTCAAACTCATACCCTAACAATTTTGCCAACCAGTTTTGTTGGTTTTGAGTTGTTATTCTTTGCTACAAGAGGTACCTTAGACTCTTCTGATTAGTAAACACAGTGAATTTCTGACCTAAGAGATAAGGCCTCCAGTGTTGAATTGCTAGAACTAGGGCCATTAATTCCTTTTCATAAATTGATTTAGTGAGTGTTAAATCTGCCAAAGCCTTGCTGAAATAAGCAATCGGCCTTTTTTCTTGAGTTAACACAGCCCCTACTCCCTTTCCTGATGCATCACATTCTATGGAGAATTTTTTTGAGAAATCTGGCATTGATAGTACAGCAGCTGTGGTGACAACCTGCTGCAATTGGGTAAAGGCCTCAGTACTTTCACTAGTCCACTTGAAATTTTCCTTCTTCAATAAATCAATTAGGGGTCGAGCTATTTGTCCATAGTTGCAAATGAATCTTCTATAGTAACTGGTAAGTCCCAAAAACCCTCTCAAAGCTTTAAGAGTCTTGGGTAAGGGCCACCGCAAACCAGCTTCTATCTTTTGGGGATCCATTGATACCCCATCCTTAGAGATAATATGCCCAAGATATCCTATCTTAGTTTTTCCAAAAGTACACTTCTTCTGATTGGCAAACAAAGAGTGTTCTGATAGTCTGGCCAACACTTGTCTCAAGTGCTTTAAATGACCCTCCTTTGTTTTGTTGTAAACCAAAATATCATCAAAGAAAACCAAGACATACCTTCGAAGAAAAGGCTTAAGGGTGGCATTCATAGCACATTGGAAAGTTGCTGGAGCATTTGTTAATCCAAATGGCATTACTAGAGATTCGTAATGCCCTTGATGAGTTCTAAAAGCTGTTTTTGGAATGTCTGCCTCGTGCATTCTTATTTGGTGATATCCAACCCTTAAATCTATTTTGGAGAAATACACAGCTCCACTTAGTTCATCCAACTGTTCCTCTATCACTGGAATGGGGAATTTGTCTGGTATTGTAGCTTTGTTTAGAGTCTGATAGTCCACGCAAAATCTCCAACTTCCATCCTTCTTCTTCACCAAGATAACTGGACTGGAATATGGGCTGTTGCTGGATCTAATGATTTCTGAAGCCAGCATCTCAGCTACCTGGGTTTCTATCTCATTTTTCTGCAAGTGGGGATAACGATAAGGCCTTACATTAATTGGATCTGTCCTGGCTTTAATTGGAATTCGGTGATCTATCCCTCTAGGTGGTGGCAACCCTTTTGGTTCATGAAAAATTGTTACAAATTCAGTTAATACCCCTTGTAATTGTTTGGTTTGGTTTGCTATCAGCCCTTCCTCTTCTATATTACTTTTCTCCACAACCTAGAGCATAGACATTATGTCTACTTTTGCCTTGTCAAGTTTCTTAAGTGCCTTGGAAGAAATCATTGCCTTGGACACTTTGGGATCTCCTTGTATGATCATATTCTGTACTTGATGAATGAAGGACATGCTTAGGGTCTGCCAATTTGCTTTAATTTCCCCCAAAGTGGCCAGCCAGGCCACACCAAGAATCAAGCCAACTCTGCCTAAGTTAAACAAAAAGAAATTTCCTTATATCATATATGGCCCCAGCTGCACCTTCAGGTTTTGGCAGCAACCTTGAGTGGATTTTCTATTCCCGTCCCCTAATCTTACATAATAGGGTTTGGTTGATTCGAGCTTGAGTCCCAATTTGCTGGATATAAAATTGTGACTTGCTCTGCCGTCTATCAAAGTCAACACTTCTTGTCCCTGCAATTCACCTTTTAACTTCATAGTTTGAGATTGTGTCAATCCTCCTGCTGAACATATTGATAGATCCATCCATTGGCATTCCACATTAGGAGCTTCCTCTCTCTTTTCCTCATGTTCGTTCTCCTCTTCCATTCTTGAAATCTCTATCTATCTATTCATGCTCGGCCAAGATTAACACCCTCATGGTTTTTTTGGGACAGCGGTGACCTGGTCCAAAAGTATTTCCGTAATGATAACACCTTCCTTCATCTCTCCTCTTGACATATTCAGCATAAGGAATGGTTCGAGTTCCCCTAGTTCTAGAGAAACTTGGGTTTGGCCACTGAAGACATGGATCCTTGTGAATTCCGAGTCCTACCGTTGGACGCTTAGGCACTGTTTGCACCTCCAAATGCCCCTGCACGAGGTATAACTCCACCGCCAACTTGGTACCTAAAACCTACACCTGAACTTGCCCCTCGTCCCTGTGTGTTCCAATAGCTCTGCATCTATTTCATTGCTTCTTCAACGTCACATGCTACTTCCATGGCTCGTGTGAGGTCCCTAGGATCATGTGGGCGAACCAGACTTCTAATATCTTGGCGCAGACCAGCCAAGAAATACCCCAATATTTGGTCCTCCGCACTAGGTTTGGCTTGAGCAACCAGAAGCTCAAATTCTTGAACATACTTCTCGACTCCTCCGATTTGTCTTAGAGAAGCCAATCTTTCATATACTGTTCCTCTCCCGTTTCCTCCAAACCTTCTTATCAAAGCATCTGCAAATTCTTTCCAAGATGGATTCTTGGATTTTAGACGCCAATACTAAAACTAGTGTACTACATTTCCCTCCATACTAAAGAATGCTAGCCTTAACCTCTCCGAGGTTTTAACTTGCTGCACCTCAAAGAATTTTTCAGCTCTAGCCAGCCACCCCAAAGGATCGTGACCTTCAAAAGTGGGTAATTCTACTTTCATGACTCAAGAATGAAGGGGCACATCCTTATCTTCTCAGTTTCGCCACTCTTTTCCTCTTCTTCCCAAGGCTTTTCATTCTTGTTCACAGAATGGTCTCCCACTACTGAAGGTGTTTTCTTGTTCATTTGTAACAACAAATCTTTGATGAAATCTATATCTGTCTTCATCTCTGTCAACTTCTCCCCATGTACATCAACTACCTTCTTCAACGCTCCAACCCGATTCTCCATTGTGATGATGTTGTATCCGGTAGGTCAGACCAATTTGTTAGGAATCTCCTTCTGAGATTAGAATCCTGATAAAGAAAACTCTCTCACAGAAGAGAATACTGAAACTTCCTCTAAATAGAACAAAGAACCAAGAACACAATAGAATCAAGGTAAACAAGTTTACCCCCAAAAGGAGCATTCTTATTTTCTCACTTGAACTCCTAGTTACAAAGATTTTCCAAAACAGATCGCCTCATCTACAACAAAAGGACTATATAAAGGAAAACAAACTTCCTAACAAACTGTAACAAATTCCTATCAAAAGCTAACTAACAAATTAATTACAAATATAACAAACTCCTAATCAGTTAGTCAATTACAAGTGTTTGCCCCTTTATATCCTGTAGATGCATATATGCTGTATGAAGCTTTTGATGATGCCAAAAAGATGAAAGCTATTCAAACATTGATTCAAGTCAAGATCAAGAAATGAAGAGAAACAATTTACAAATAGTCCTTTACATGTTAAAAGAATCTCTTAAAGAGGTTGTAAAGGTTTGGCCTTAAAAGATAAACTTTCAAATATCTTACAAAACTTTTAGTAAATATTTCAGTTTTGGAAAAATATATTTTCTCTCTGGTAATCGATTACCAGAGGCTGTAATCAATTACCAGAAGCAAGAATGGTTTTAAACAGCTTTCATAAAAGATTTGAAATTTGAATTTTAAATGTGTAATCGATTACCAAAAGCAAAACTGTTTTAAAACAACTTTTAGAAAGTTTGAATTTGAAATTTTAATTGTGTAATCGATTACCAGTCAAGAAAATTTTTGAAATTCAAACTGAAGAGTCATAACTCCTCAAAATTAACCGTGTAATCGATTATCACACATCTATAATCGATTACCAGTGAAGAAATTTTGAAAATAACTCTGAAAAGTCACTACTCTTCACAAGTTTTTTGAAAGGTCACCAAAGGCCTATAAATATGTGACTTGTACTAAAAATTCTTTAGAATTTTTTCAGAACATTCATTGTCCTATCCTCTCACAAGAAAACCTTTGGTCAAACACTTGCAAAATTATCAAGGATTCTTATAAGTTCTTCAACTTGTATCATTCTTCTCTAAAAGAGAGAGAAACATTCTTCTGTACTTCAAAGTAATCAATTGTTAATCAAGAGATAATAGGTCTCTTGATTAGTAAAGTTCTTTGAACACAAGGGAAGAGTATCTCTAGGTGATTCAGAAATTGTAAAAGGATTTACAAGTTAGTGAAAATCTCAAGTGGGTTACTTGAGGACTGGACGTAGACATAGGGCGTGGCCAAACTAGTATAAAACTAAGTTTGTAATTATCTCTTCTCAAAACTCCTTTAATTTATTGCATTTTAATTTTACTTTGCATATTTTAAAGAAGTATCAATTAAATTGTTCTTTATTTCTTTTCTATTAAGTCTGCATATTCCTTTTAAAGAGATAATTAAAATTTGTTAGGAAAAATTTATTAAACTTAATTCATCTCCCTCTTAAGTTATTAAGGCCACTTGTTTAACATATCCTATATTGGACCCTTTCTTTCTTCTATAATAAACCTGTAGAGGTTTATCATAGTTATAGTGCATCCCAAAATCATTCCCAATAGAAATTGGTTTCTTATGTAGTACATCCTCTATGCAGAACACTAGATGCATTTAACATGCGATACATGTGGATATTCTAACACTAACCCTCAAGATAAATTGTACCAAGTTTTAAGCTTGTTATAAATAAACCCTTTTAAAAAATAGGCAAATGTAATACGGGATCCACTAAACTTAGATGAATAGGCAAAAATGTAATGTTGGATTTTGGAAACGTAAAGGATTCTATATTTTATTACCATGGTAGTGGAACTGGACGTGATAGGTCGTGTAAGATTGCAACTTGTTGATATCATATTGAGTTTAGAGGGAGAGAAAAAGAGAAATACAAAGGAAGCGAGACAGGATAGAAATCCTTGTGTGAAATTGGTTTCTTATGCAATACTTCCTTCATGCAGAGTGGCAGTATATAGAGTATGTGAGTATTATTTTCTAAGCTAAGAATAGATGAGTGCTATTTCTTAGATCTTTTAGATTTTGGACTTTGGGGCTATCTCAACCTCAAAATTGGTTTGTCAGTGAAGATTGCCCAAGCTTTATAAGCAGTATTTAAACCTTATCTTAGTCAGTGTGGGACTGAACACACCCGCCCCTTCAATGCTGCAATTAAAGCATCTTAAAAGAGGACACAATTAAGCCTGGACAAGACCATGAGGGTGATCGCAATTAAGGCAATTTTCAAACACACCTCATGATCATGGCTATGTGCCTGGAGGGTGACAATGTAGGTGGCCTAATAACTGATCTAGAATAGATTTGGTACTATCTTAGAATTTGAGCTTAAGGTTTAACTAAATCTCACAAAACCAACCAGTAAGGTGATGGTTGCCTAAGCTTTATAAGCACTACTAGGCCTTATCTCTAGTCAATGTGGGATTAAACACACCCTTTTGATACTGCAATTAAGGCGAGATAGAGGTGACTGCCATTAAATATTAATGTGACTTACCAACGGATACTAATTGAATAATTCTTATGAACATTGACTCTTTGTTCATCTGAGTAGAAATGGAGTGGAAGGCAATAAAGTGTAGGTAGATAGGATAGAAGTATCAAATTTTGTTCGTTTGTTGTGATAAGGGCTTGGGTATTATGAGGTGTCTATGTCCCACATCAAGTAATATGGGATATGCTTGGTGGAGTACTTAATTGGTTTGGGTCAACCCCCTTGACAACTAGCTTTTAAGGGAGAGTTTCCCAAGTGGGTGCTTATTAATTAGTATACAAATAGGCTGAATTGAAAGACCGAGTCAAGTATCGTAGAGTGTCATTTGCTGAGACACTGACTCTCAGATACGGTGCTATGGTAGGGACTTGGGTATTATGGGATCCCTAAGTCCCAAGTTGAGTAGTGTGGGATGCTTGTTAGAGTACTCAAGTGGCTTGGCTCAACCACCGTGACAACTAGCTTGAGGGAGGGGTGTCGATGTGTTTTGATGCTTATCTGTTTGAGAAAAGAAATAGGGAAAGAAGCCATTAAATAATTTATATTTCTATGTCAAGAAAAATATAATGGAGTGATTTTTTTAATTAACATATATATATTTTTTCATATAATTTGTTTATTTCTTTCCTCTTTTTTACTCTTCCAAAGAAGAGAAAAGAATTCTTTTTTTACTTCTATTTTTTTCTATCCAAACTACACATCTTTTCTACTCTTTCTCTTTTATGTCTTTCTTTACTTCTTTCCTTTTTATATTTTATTACTAAAAACAAGTTCAGTTTCTCTCGTGTAGTTAAATTCATAATTTTGTTGTTCTGTGCTTATTGCCTTATCCTAATGATAGGAACTTATAATAGATTAAAGATGGGGGAGTGAAAAAAAAGGAAAAATGATTACTAAAATATGGGATCCCTTGAAAGTTGCAGGGTGGTGGGTAATGGAAGTCATGATTTACAAAAAAATAGTTCTGCACTTGTTTCTTGCTATTGTGTAGATTCTGGTATTCTACCCGATGTTCTTTTTATTGATACAAGATGTTAGTGGTCTAGCTCTAGAGCCATTGGTTTGACTTATGAAAGTAAACTATCATAAGTTTTTCGTTCTTGGTGTATAGTTTTTTTGGTCTAGCTCCTGTGTTTATGGCTAAATTATTAAATGGAGAAAAACGGTAGCAACCAATAGAAGTTTTTGGAAATTATCCAGTAATGGTTTTGAATTAACTGGGGTGCAATTTTTTTTCTTTTAAAGTTCCAAAGTTTTCTATTTTTTGTTGAATAGAATTTGTTCTTTGCTTTTATTGTGTAAAAGTTCTGGGCTCTTAGCATAAGCCAATACAATGCTGCAAATGCATATAAACAAACTGAATCACCAAGGTGTGCATGTATGACTCTGATGAATGTTGCATTAGCTCTTATTGATATACTTGATTACTGTGTGTCATCAGATATCAAGCATTGGACGCAGTCAGCGTCAGATCATGCATCAATTGGACAATCTCAATAATCTTCTCAGGGGGAGCTTGGGGGAGAAGTCTCACCCAACAAGAACCAACAGCAGGAAAAGCATTGACATGTCATCGGATTCCGTGGGAGCTCGTGTTATGGTGGTGGCGGCAGTTGGTTGTTTGGGGATCTTCTTGATGAAGGTTTTGTTGAACAAAAAGTGATTCATTCCTCTAGGTATAGTCAGTGGTTTAGGTTCAAAGATATTTTTCTTCACTGTGACAACCCTTCTAGTAAGAAAGGTGTTGAGGCATTAACAGTTGAAGATAGATTCAGGAGACAGTCTTTTTAGGATCATTTGAGGGTCGGTGAGAGGATGATGCCCACTTGAAATTTTGTCACTTCGTGGGCTTATTGCTTTGTTATCACAATTTTATGCCATTTTCAACACTACAAAGTAGAGTCTTTGGTTTAGAATCTTGATTAGGTGGTATTCCATACACCTTTCTTTCAACATTTTTAATCTTTAAATAAGTTGGTAATAGTGAGGTCAATTTAGCCACAACTATGACAACATAACTGAGGTAGAAAATGCGGCAAATACTGACAATGTACCATGGTGTTACAAGCAAATTGTTACAAATGAAACAAATCATGCTGTTACCGAGTGAATGGTGCCTGTTACCCTGTTGCTTTCTTGAGTTCCTTCATTTTCTTGTGCAAATGCCTCTTCGCTAGCATTATATATATTATATTCATTCTTTTACACTTAGTTGCGTATGATTTATTTGGAGTAATTTTACAGTATACTCCATTCACTCTATTTTTTTATAATGAAAACAGAATGGCATGTTGTGTAAATTAGGATTCAGTATTTTTCTTAGTTCAGTATATTAGAACGCTAGTGTTTAGGAAAATTCAGGTGTGGTGGGATTAAAATTGTCTATGAAATACAAGGTTTAAAAATGTCCTTTAAAAATGTCTTTATTTGATTTTAGTGCTTTAAAAAAAATCTTTAAAGCACTAAAATCAAATCAAGACAAATTTTTAAAGGATATTTTTAAGCCTCTTATTTTGTAGACATAAAAAACTTATGATGTCTTTATTTTAATTTTTATTTGTAAGTTCAACTCATTATTCAACATTGCTATAAAAAAAATCATGTTTGTCCTTATATCTTGTTCTGTTAGAATTTTTTCTTATCGGTATCAGTAAGGTTTTTTTTCTCCCTAAAAGAGGTTCTTTCGCGGCTTAAACTTTTGTCTTTTCTCCTTATGAATTGGGGTAAGTGATTGATTACTTATGAGGAAGAGGACAACATCACTATTTCCTTCCTTGAGGAAGAATGCCAAGGAGAGAGGGAGGGGAATGGGGAGTCTTGGTTAGTGAGGAAGGTGGCTACCATGATGGTTTCGATACAAAAGCTCTCAAAATGACAATAGCGTACGCGTGAAAGGTGAAAAAGGGGGGGGGGGGGAGGTTGATGTTAGAGATGTGGGGAAGAACCTATTTACTTCCAAGTTTCTAAAAGGGGGTGAGAGGGAGGGGATTATGAAGGGGGCCTTGAAAACTTGATAGGAGGTTGGTTGTGTTGAGAGAGATAAAACCTGAGGAAACCCTGGAGGAGGTGGACCTATCTTGGTCTCCTTTTTGGATTAGGGTTTATGATGTCTCGATTGGTTTCAAATCACAAAAAATAGTAACCATTATAGGAGGGGCATCAAGGGAGTTTGTGGAATGGGACAGTAGAGAGGAAAGTTGGTTGGATTGTTCATTCACATTAGGGTTATGGTGGACATCTGTAAACCTCTACGTAGGGGTTTATGGCTGAAACTTGGAGTAAATGAGACGAGGAGGCTAGGGGTGAAATATGAGAGGTTGAACAACTTTTGTTATGCTTGTGGGATGATGGATCACCTATTGAAGGAATGTGAAGAGCCATGGGTGGAAGTGGATGAAGGGGATACTAAGAACTTTCCTTTTAGTCCTGATCTAAGGGCCCTCCTTCTGAAACCAAATGTTGTATTCCCATTTCCAATGAACCCTTTTATGGGAGACTACCCCGAACAAAGGAATTTGTAAGTGACAAACCCTCACTTACCAAGGTAGGGTTTATTGAAGAGTGTGAGACCACTTTGCACTAGAAAAAGAGCCATCAATGACAGATATTGAGATTTCATTGGAGAATTTCTCTCTAATACCTTCTGTAAAGGAGGTTGACTCTCAAATTAAGGAAAAAAATAAGGGACATGACGAGATAAGGAGTAAGTGAGATGGGCCCCAAAGTTTTACCAAGTACGGGGGACAAAAAAAAGGAGAAAGGGATAATGTTAAAAGCCCTAATGTGAATAGTGAGACAAAGGAAGGAAAGAAGGAGTCAGTGCAGAGGCTAGAGATAGAGGATGCATCCACCACTAATCCCCCAAAGCACAAACAAGTATGAGCTTAGAAGAGGGTGGCCAGGGTGATACCACAACAATTGAACAACCAAGGATCTCCCATGGGAGGAAAGGACTATGGAGATGGCGATGAAAGGTGACTTGAGGGAGGTGGAGGATGAATACCTTAACAAAAAATATTCACCTGGAAGGATCGACGGGGATTGAGGCCCAACCAGTCTCGCTGGCACAATGAGGGCCCTAAGTTGGAATTGTCGTGGGGTTGGTTACCCACAAATAGTTGGAGCTATTTGAAAGCTTATTACCCACCAAATTCCCAATTTGGTGTTTCTCATGGAGACAAAGAAGAAAGTGGGTGAGATTAATTTTTTGAGGAATTTGGGGTTTTTGAAGCATAGTTTCAATGGTTTAACTGTAGGGACAATGGAAAGGCTAGGGCAGGTGATCTGATTCTCCTATGAAAATATTCACTTGAGGTAGACATTCTATCCTTCTCATTGAATCATATTTCAGTCAAACATGTGTACAAATCTCAAGGTGCCCAGGCGGTTCTAACATGTTTCTACATGTTCCCTAAACAAGCCAAAAAGCCCTTATCCTGGGATATGCTTTAGAGATTGAAGCCTCTTGATGACTCCCCTTAGGTTTACCTAGGGGATTTCAACCAAATTAGATCAACGAAGGAAAAGGTAGGGGGAGATGCTCCGAATTTGAATTTGATAAGAGCCTTTGATGTCAGTTTGTCTGATTGTGGTCATAGTGATATTTATCAAGTTGGGTATAGTCTCACTTAGTCAAATATGAGAAAAGATCCCCACAACATTCAAGAGAAGTTGAACCGAGCGATGACAAATGGATATGAAAAGATATCTAGCCACATTCTGTAGTATCTACCCTTTTGAGATATAAGTACGATCATAATCCTATAATCATAGATTGCCTTGCTAATCGAAAGCCAAAAGGAAGGAAAAAGAGGAGGCAGAAGCTTTATCGGTTCGAACAAAGTTGGTTAGAGAAAACGGAGGAATGACAAGTCATTATCTCAAGTTCTTGAGTTTCGAGTGGTTTCAAGAGAGTTAGCTCAAATTTGGAGAAATGGGAAGACACAAATTTTGGCCAGATCTCTAAATACATAAAGTCTCCTAGGAAAAAGCTAGATGAGTTGCAAAAAACCCCAAACCGAGATCACCCTTATGAAGTCAAGATCGTTGGATATGGAAATGGATGACTGGTTAAAGGTGGAAGAATTAATGTGGGAGTAACATTCTAGGGAGTTGTGGCTCATGCATGGTGATCGAAATACAACCTTTTTTTCGTAGAAAGGATTCTAAGAGGTAGAGAACCAATTCCATATCCAAGATTAAGGATATTGAGGGAAACATATTCAAGGAGGAGGATGACATAGATAAACTCTTATATCAATGATTCCTTCAATTATTTCAATCGTCATGCCCAACCAACATTGACTCTATTGTCTCCTTAGTAGAAGGAAGGCTATCCTAGAACTCGAAGTTGACTTTCAAAGATCTTTTCACTAAGGAAGAAGTATCTCAAGCAATTCACCAAATGCACCCGACAAAGGTGTCGGGCCCAGATGGGACTTCAACCTTTTTCTTCCACAATTTCTGGCCTCAAATTTGGAAGGATGTATGCAGAGGGGTGTTGGAGATTCTGAACAATAGGGGGGACCCTACGAAGCTCAACATAAACTATATATTGTCCTAATTCCCAAGAAAAAGGACCTGAGCCATCCATTTCACTTTTGGCTTATTAGCCTTTGTAACATAATCTTTAAGATTGTTACAAAAGTTATAGCAAATAGGCTTAAGCTGGTCTTGCCTTTTATTATGATGGAGAACCAAAACTTATTTGTTCCAAGGAGACTCATTACATATAGTGCTTTGGTGGCCTTTGAGAGCTTTCACCACATGAGAACAAGATATAGTGGTATGAAGGGTTTTATGGCCATAAAGCTTGACATGTCGAAGGCGTAGAGTGGCTTTTTTTGTAAAAAGTTTTAGAATCATGGGATTCCTTGATCTTTGGTGCAATCTTATCATGCATTGTGTTTCCACGACTTCCTTCTTTGTTTTGCTGAATGGTCAACAATGGAAGGAGTTTAAGGCGCAAGGGGGTTTGAGGCATGGGGATCCTTTATCCTTTTACCTCTTTATTCTTTGTGCAAAATGCATTTTTTGCTTTCCTATCCTAGTTTACTTGTAATAACTTTCTTCATAGTGTTAGGATTTGTTCGTGGGCTTCTGTTATTGCCCATTAATTTTTTTTTGCGGACGACACTATTATCTTTGGACAAGCTAATCCAGAAGAAGCATCCCACATCTTTCAGGTTACATTTGCCTATGAACAAACATCAAGGCAACAAATGAATCCTAGCAAAATCGAGATCTCCTCCAGCCAAAATGTGTCGACTCTTTTTTCTAATGAGCTTGAGGTGCTATATAATCTTAAGGTGGTGTGAGATCACAGAAAGTACCTAGGGCTGCTAACCCTTATTGGTAGATCCAAAGTTGAGGCGTTTGCATTCCTTAAGGGCAAAGTTTCGAAAAAAATTGAAAGGGTGGAAGGAAATGACTCTTTCAAGAGCAGCAAGGGAAACTATGATAAAAACAATCATCCATGGCATTTCCTTGTACGTTATAAGCTGTTTCAAGCTCCCTACTTCCCTTTGTCATCATATTGAAAGCATGTCCCTACATTATATTAATGAAGTATTTACTAACACCTCCACGCACCTATCCGTTTGGCTCTTGAAATGCCGTAAAGAAATCATGAATGACTTGATAGAACTTTTTCTTTATCTTTCAATCTAACTTTAAAGATTTCAGTAGCACTGATTTTGCTTTATTATCGTACTATGACTATAGCTTTATCATCCTTGCATCATTTCACATTGAGGTCCATAAAAATATGATGATTTTAATAGTTTAAGTATTTTATAATTACATTCCAAGATTTCCTTATTCACAACACAACATGCATTTGCGATT
This sequence comes from Glycine max, assembly GCF_000004515.6. NCBI lineage: Eukaryota > Viridiplantae > Streptophyta > Magnoliopsida > Fabales > Fabaceae > Glycine > Glycine max. The sequence goes on from NC_016089.4 coordinate 12,594,737, forward strand.
TAAAACTTTGAATATTGGTAAAATAGACTTTATACCTGAGTTAATTAGATTTGAAAAATAATACGAGGGATTGCGTTCTAAGCAAAATCAAAGCACATTGTTTCATATCCCTTGCAGATCAATGGATTGGTTTTGTTAGTTTTGGGGTACAAATATATTTATACATCTAAGGCCTTATGTAGAAGAGCAAGCAAAATACTATAAAGACATTTTTAAGTAAAACTATTGAGTTATCAAATTTATACACTTTCATGAGTGTGGGTATGTAAAATATCATGGTTGAGCCATGTAACTTTTGTACTTTTGCAATGCCAACCATCTATTTACTCTTTGTTTGAATTTTTATTTTACACATGTTTTTGTGCGAGAAGGCTGGTCATGTTGAATAGATTGATGAAATTAGTGAAGTGCAAAGTGATTAATGTGATTTATAGCATCCTACAACACTTGCCCATTCGGGACCTTGTTAAGATTCGTATCCTATCAACGAAATGTAGGTACATGTGGGCTTCAGTCCCACATGAATTTACAATTTTTTTTTGAGAAGGGTAAGAAACATGAATACCAAGAAATTTCAAGTATTGTTAGGGTGGTTCTTTTACTCCATAATATAATGTCCCAGTACATGAGTTTATTCATCCTAAAATTTCCCAATTAAAATTGAATTGGTCATCAAATAATGAAGTTAATGTCCATAATGTAAAATATAGTTAAAATGTCAATGTTGCCTTTCTATTAATATTGTTGATGATGTTTGGTTTTATTTTTAAAAGTTTTTTTTCTTGTTTTGTTGAATTAATAGAGGAAACATTACATGATGAAGCATGCAAAACATAAGATTTTGATGTATTATTCGACATATATAAAACTTAAAGCCTAAAATTTTGAATTGATTGGAATTATTTTGTTTTTTTGGATTTTAATTTATGGTTGAAGCTGAGGCAGAGAATGTGATCATTGAGTTGCTCTGAATTAATTGAAGTTAAGGACAAAGTTTTGTTTGAGACAAAGTTTCATTTTAAAACTGATGTCAACATTGATGATGCATACACTTATTTGGTGTAGTTCTTTGCATATAACATTGCTTTTTTACAAATAACTAATGTTAATATACAACCGTTAACATCGGTTATTTACAAATAATGGATGTTAATAGACAAACGTTAACATCGGTTATTTACAAATAACTGATGTTAATATACAAATGTTATCATCAGTTATTTACAAATAACCGATGTTAATATACAATCGTTAACATCGGTTTTGTATTATAACCGATGTTAACATACAATCGTTAACATCAGTTTTCTATTATAACCGATGTTAAGGTGCATGTGGACATCGGTTTTGGTAAATAACCGATGTTGTTAACTATATTAACATCGGTTTTTGTTAATAACCGATGTTGTTTTCAAGTTTTTTTTTATATAAACTTTCTGTTTTTACAATAAATCCAAAATTGTACATGTAAAATGCAATTTCAGACCCAATTCATAGCAAATAAATATTTTATTCTGCTTTCAAGCAGTTTTAATAATAATAAACATTGAATAATTCATTTATCATAAAGAACAATCAACAAATGAATTCAATGTTCAAATTACATAGGAAATGTAAAAAATGTTAAACCAAAGTAAACTAAGCTAAAGTTAATGTCCGTAAATCCTAGGTCTGATCTCTAACTCGGAGATAATATTGTGCCCACTGGATCTGCAACGCCTTTAATCTCTCTGGCTCCAATGGTCTAGGATCGTTAAAATACTGCATGATGAAATAAATCATAATAAGTTAATAATGTAATACAAATTATAAAAAAATCGAATTTGTTTGAAATAAACGTATCGCTTCCCAGTTATTCCTAAAAGTTCCTAAAATGATGGTGGACATCCAGTGCATGACATAGTAGCCGCACTCAGTACTTCCTTTTTGTCTATTACACTAAATACATAATGAAATTTGGACATTAATTAAACAACAAGTGTATAGACACATAAGAAATATATATAAGTGGAAATTTTATGTAAATGATGTACCTTGACGACAATCCACCTTGCAGGAGCCTTTGATTTAGGCTGTGGAGCATCATCAAGACCTTTTAAAGCACTGTTCCATGCGAGTAACAATTAAAAACTGGTGTTGTACGTTGAGGTATTTCAATGCAAATGTATTGAAAATAACACTAACCTGTTAATAATCCCCTTAAGGTAGTTGTCTGACCTGTTATGCAATGAACAAAACCAGACAACTAGGTGTTCCTTGGGCAGGATGACCACCATCTGCCAGTGTCCGTTGCAGTGGAGACAAATATGGGTTAGTATATTAGTAAACATTAATTAAATTCAGTTATTTTGTGTGACTTACCCATTTAGGTAGGCTCCAAGATAGACATCGCATTTTGAACTCTGCATCTAACTCTTTATGTAACTTTCAGACTCAAACTACGATTGCCCAAACCTCTGAATGGACTGTGGCTCGAGGAATCCATAGATATCAGAATTCCCTGCTCACATACTTGTATCAGTGAGATGTCTGTTTATGTTAAGTCAAAGTTAAATATTTATGAATTCAAAGCAATAACTTAGGTAATTAAAAATAATATAAAATGACTTACAGAATCCATAACTGTAACACTGAAATGCTGAGACATTGACCACCGTGTGTGATTTCGGAGAGGTCTTCGTGCTTTATGTAGAGCGAGAAATCTGGATTAAAGACCCCGAACATGGTGGCATCCTATGTAACCTGATAAGGCCTCAAGAAAAGCTCTGAGATGGTCAATGTCATCAGATAAAGCGGATCATCAACCTCCGGATCGGGCTTTGGAGGTGGTTTTGTCGGAGACACAGCTACCTGTTCATGAAACAAAGTTAAATGGCCTAATTTGAGGCACGCTGAATGAATTAATTTAAAAAGAAGAAACATATAGTAAGAGTAAAATACCTGCTGTGATAAAGACTTGACCAGATGTGTCGCCCAAGCAAAGAAGGTGTGAAGTGTCTGCCCCACTAAGGAAACCTCATCAGTGGGTACAGGAACTGGAGCATCTGCATCTGTAACCTCCTCCACACTCACCTTTACTTGGCCAGGAAACAAAGGAGTGTTATGAACAACAGTGGATCCCTCATGAACTCTCCCCATGGCAACCAGGTGGGCAGAATCTGCTTCTATGTACAAGCCGCAATTATCAGAGTCACCCGTCTCAGGATCGTTTCCTGGGGGATCAACACAACTCCCCTTTGTGCTCACTCGAGGATCGGAGGGACCAACCAGAGGCTCAGGAGGCAGTGCAAGTCCCTGAGATTGCATCTGCGACTGAATCTGGGACTGCATCTGGCTGAAGGATGCCATGACCTGCCGCGTCACTCTCTGTGATGGACTCCTTTAGCTGGTCCCTGATTTGCTGGGTCAACTGTTGTAATTCTTCAGGAGGCAGGGAGGAAGAGCTGCGGGACGTCCGTGGAGCCGATCCAAAGTATTGCTTGATGGTGACACCGACTCCAACAGCACAGACACGTACATGGTGCTCTGGACGTCCAATAGCAGCGGCGAGAACATCTTGACGTCCATGGGGGACAAAGGATCCCTGTGTCGCCTGATCCTCAAAGGAATCCTGCACAGAAAACACACAGTTGTACATGGCATTCACAAAATATTGAAATATAATTCTAATGGTTAGTTGAAAATGACTTACAATCTTCGCAGTGATTTCCTTTGCGGCCTCAGTCGTCATTTCCCCTGTTTTCTTCATGCGGACCATCTTCCACTTCACGTGGCGTCTGACCGGGGATGGAGGGTCGATGACACCATCAACGCTTCCTGATTGTGCAGCTTCCTCCAGCTTCTTCTTGGTCTTCTCATCCAGGAGCTTCTGCTCCAAATAGTCATAACCCCCACGGGACAGAACGTGGGGGGCAGTGTTCTGCTTCTGGATGACCTGTGCCTTTTTGCGCACATCCTGCAAAAATAAAACAATAATGTTTCAAATTGCTAGAATGAAGTATAAAAAGTTAATGTTTTTTGGAAAACAACTTAAATTCCAAGGAACATACCTCCCAAGAAGGGTCTCTGCGAGTTTGGCAAAACTAGGCCCATTTTTCCTTGCTAATGTCGTATTTCTCACAGACAGTGTCCTCGACACCGTCCTGATCGGCTGCAAGGGCCCATTTCCTCGTGAGGTCTGATTTAAATTGCCTCCATCTCTCTCCCACGGTCTGAAGTAACTTCCTTTTCTTCCTACTGTCAGAAGCCTCTAGGATTTCAAATTCCGCTTGACAACATCAAATAAAGTTTATTTGTTACAATAATGTATATTTTGGCTTTTAATTAAACAAAATCAAATAAGAAAAGGAAAATACCTGAATATCCTCCCAAATCAAGTCCTTCTGAGCAGTAGGGACCTCCTTCCTGTTCTCGTAGGTGACGTCCACCTTATCACGTGCCACAATCCCCAAATATGTTCTTAATTTCTTCCTGTGGGGACCGTCGGCCTTGCCGGTAGCAAGATCTACATAGACCACTGGTATCTCAGCACCAAGTGGTCTAGTAGACAACGATCGTAGACGTGAGGCTTTGCGTGCCCGCTTCACGGCAGACGGCGAAGCCGATCCGTCCGAAGGAGCAGAAAGAGGGGGAGGAGGAGGAAGAGGGGAGGCAAGTGGAGAAGGCATGATCCTTTAAACAATAACATACAACAACATACAAAATGTTAATTTTCATTACAGACAATTATCAACATCAACAGTTCTTTATGTAAGTAATCTGGAATAGTGGGGTTCGGGGGTGGTCATGCTTTATTATTATAGGTGTATGTGTGTGTGTCTTTCTCTCTGTGTGTGTGTGTGTGTGCGCGCACTTTCAGAAAAGGATTAATCAAAAGAGGATAACTCATAAGTGATTTACTTGTGGTTTTTAATTGTGATTCAAAACAGGATAACATGTAATAGTAGTGAAAATGTCTGATAAATGAAAAGTCTGATAATATTCAACTTGATGATGTGTTGTGATACTTGTGCTTTAAATTTGTTTCAAGACATGAAAGAAAATGACTGTGTAGCACAAATAACAATAATCGTAGACTGGTGAAGATTACATAGTGTACATTGAAAGCTACATTTCCATGGGATTTAAAGGATGTCAAAGTGGGGTCAATGCAAGCAATTGTTAGATTTTTGGAATTGTAGACAAATCATTCAGAAGAGTACTTGAAACTCTCAGGGAAGGAATGGCATGAAGACGTTGAATGATGAAGGAATAACATGAAGACCTTCAAAAATACACATCTAGATGGCATCCTTAGGACTTCAAACAACTCATGTTTGTCACCAGTTTCATCATCCACCAGCTTTAAGTATTGGGTATCGGGGTTTCTCTAAGCATGAGGATGTTCAAAACTCTAGACCATAGTGTGTTTATTCATGCAATTTAGTCCTTTTACTCAGATTATATAAGCTAGTTTTGTTGGTTATGTTACAGGGATTTAGTTTTGAGCTGAGTTTTTAACATTGCATTGTGTGTCCCAGGATAATAATCTAGGTGTCTTGTTGGTAGAATATGGTATTTTACTATCAGAAGTAAAAATAGAAAAGAAAGAGAAGGTGAAAGTAATGAACAGTAGTCTAGTATCTTGACCTGGGTCTGTAGAACTGTTTTACTTTTGATATTCTGGGATTAAGAAGGATTGAATGGAATCTACAAGGAAGTTGGCCAGGTGATTCAATTTTGAAATTTTTAAGGTGGTGTTTGTGGAATACTTGTTGTTGCTGTGGTTATTCAACAAAGGATAAGAACATGAATTTCTTTGCTGAGTTGCCTTCTTTCTTAACTAGCATATGTGACTTTCTCTTACGTTTTTTGAAGGCAGTTTTGATTTGGTAATCAATCGAACGAGGTTGGTCTTCTCAAATCTCAATTTAATCTCGCATGATGCAGTCCAACTACAAAACAAAATTCTATGTTGTTTGGAGGATTACATTTTAGTGAAGTCGATAGTACAACATATGAAAGAATTGATTTTAAGAAAACCATTAATCTAATATTTCTCGCATAGTTTTTGAACGAGAGAAAGAGGATAAAGTGAGTTTGGTTTGATTTTTCTTTCCCCATCAAAATCATAGGTGTAAGGGAGTGGTTGTATGAATTTCAAAAATATTCTATTTGCTGCAGCCGCCACAAATACTGTCCCTGCCATTACTTTCATCATGGCTGTTTTAATTAGGTAAAATTATAAATAACTATCCATTTATTTTTCTGAAGCAGGGTCAAGACCTATAGAGAGAAATCAAAGTTTTGATATGGTGAAAACTGAAATTGGTTTTCGAAATTTCAGGATGGAAAGCATTTCCATAAAATGTGTGCATGGATTGGCCAAGATTTTGGGGTCCGTTCTAAGCCTTGCTGGGGCAATAACATTTAGTTTAGTTAAAGGACCTCACCTGGGTTTCATGAAATGGTATCCAGAAAATCAGAACCATACTTCTCACCCTTTAACAATTGTGCACTCCAAAGGTGATACTATTAGAGGCTCTCTTTTGATGCTCTCAGCTAAAGATTGTATCTTTAAACCAATCACAGAAAGTCTTGTTATGCTTTTTCAACACCCAATTCTTTGACATTTTTGGATTATTCTGTTTGACTAAAGCTTCATGCTTAAGTATGTATGGCAAAACTTCATTACTGTTGTTCAACACATACAAGTGAGCTTGTAACAAATGTTCTAGACTTGGAGTTATCACATGCAGTCCTCTTGAACCCTTACCACCCACCCTGTCATCATGCCGAGACTCAGGAAGGCCAACAGGTTTAGCCTTCTCAATGTATTCTGAACAAAATTCAATGGCTTCTTCTGCAACATATCTCTCAACAATAGATGCTTCTGGACGATATATATTCTTTGTATACCCTTTTAAGATCTTCATGTATCACTCAACAGGGTACATCCACCGTAGATAAACAAGACCACAACATTTGATTTCTCTTACAGATGCACAATGAAGTGAATCATGATGTCAAAGAAAGCAAGGGGAAAATACATCTCCAACTGGCACAGTATAATTGCAGCCTCATTTTCCAGCTCATCAAACTTCACAAGATCAATGACTTTGCTACATATAGCATGGAAGAAAAAGCACAGGCGAGTTATGGCTAACCTGACTTTGTTTGGCAAAATGTCTCGTATAGCCATGGCTAGCAATTGTTGCATGAGCACGTGACAATCGTGAGACTTTAACCCTACAAGCTTAAGCTCTTTCAACTGCACAAGGCTCTTAATATTTGAAGAGTATCCTTGTGGAACCTTCACCCGACGGAGACACTGACAAAAACTTATCTTCTCCGTTTTGGACAAAGTATGGCAAGCTAGGGGCAAGTAAATTTTCTTTCCATCAGACCTTGGATGCAACTGTGATCGTATCCCCATATCAGCTAGATCTTGACGGGTATTCAAACCATCCTTCGTCTTGCCTTGAATGTTAAGGAGCGTCCCAATCACACTGTCACATACATTTTTCTCGACATGCATAACATCAATACAATGTCTAACATCTAGATCAGACCAGTACGGAAGATCAAAGAAAATGGTCCTCTTCTTCCATATGCAACTCTTACTTTTATCCTTCTTTTGGGTCTTTCCAAATACAATATTCAGGTGTTGAACCCACTGATATACCTGCTCACTAGTCGACGGTATGGGCGCAATATCGTGCTCTTGACTTCCATTAAAAGCTTTTTTGAGTCGTCTGTAAGGATGATTGGGTGTTAGAAAATAGCGATGCCTACTGTAGACTCTTTTTCTTCCATGTTTTAGTTGTATGTAGTTTGTGTTTTCTTCACAGATGGGGCATGCATGATGACCCTTAACACTGTAATTGCTGAGATTGCCATATGCTGGAAAGTCATTAATGGTACAAAAAAGCATTGCACGCATTTCAAATGACTCCTTGCGACATGCATCAAACACTACAACCCCCTCGTCCCACAACTTTCTGAGATCTTCAACCAACGGACTTAGATAAACATCAATGTCATTTCCTGGCTGTCTTGGGCCCGATATCATCATAGACAACATCATGTATTTTCGCTTCATGCACAACCAAGGAGGCAAATTGTAAATTACAAGCAGAACTGGCCATGAACTGTGTTGAGTGCTTAAGGTCCCATATGGATTCATTCCATCACTGGCTAGTCCAAGTCTAAGATTTCTTGGGTCTTTCCCAAAATCCGGATACAAACCATCAATCTTCTTCCACTGCGAGCAATCAGCCGGATGACGGACCATTCCATCAGAAATCCTTCCATTTGCATGCCATGTCAGGTCTTTTGCGTCGTCCTCATTAGAAAAAAGACGCTTAAACCTTGGAATGATTGGAAGATACCACAAAACCTTCGCTGGGGGGTCCTTGTTGGAGTTTTCATTAGAACTGCTTTATTCTTCATCCTTCACTTTGTACCGTGAAGTCCCACAGATAAGGCATTTGGACATTTCTTGGAATTCATGCCTGTACAGTATGCAATCATTGGGACAAGCATGAATCTTCTGATACTCCATACCCATAGGACATAATATCTTTTTCGCCTTATAGTAAGTTTTAGGCAATGTATTGTCATTTGGAAGTAGATTGTGCACTACCTCAAGCAGTGAGGTGAAACTTTTGTCACTCCACCCATACCTGGCCTTCACATTAACCAGACTTAGCATCGCAGACAACAAGGTTAACGAATTCTTGCACCCCGTATACAAAGGCTTCTTTGAATCACTCTGCAATGCTTTATACACAGGGGCATGTGCTTGCTGGAAAGACTCTTGTCCAAGGTCACGAATCATGTCCTCCAAGCGATCTCCCATTTCTACATCAAACGGTTCAGATTGGGACCCACTCTGCATGTCTGTGACTTCACCATGCCATATCCACGTCGTGTAATTCTTCTTAATCCCATCACACAATAGATGATCCCGTATGTCGTCCAGTAGTTGTCGTCTTCCATTCAAACAGTTGATGCATGGACAATAATATTTTCCTTCTTCATTCGGTCGACCTCTTTCTAAAGCAAATTGCAAGAACTGCTCGGCGCCATCCTCATATTCTTGGCTCATGCGACTTTCATTCATCCAACTTCGATCCATCTAAGCAATTCCATGCATGAAAATCTCACTTTTTTATTTATAGGTGTGACCCTATCCCATTTAGGAAGACTGTTTTTTATGTTAGCTTTAAACGTCAGGGTTACCATTATTTAGAAAAATTTGACTAAATTTCGGTAGCATTTCGCATTGGTCTCCAAGTACACGACATGACATCGGTGAAATGAATTTCCCGATAATCAAGTATGCACTTAGAGAACAACTTGAAATGCATTAAACCAAAATTTCATCAAATTAATCAAAAAAATAATAACCTTGACGAATGAATCTAACATAAAAATTGCAGTCTCCCCAAACTGTCCAAACGGACAATTCAAGACTAAATACAATGACTAATGCAAACTATCCGCAAGAATCATTGCATTCAATCTCAAACGGGAATCTAAGGTTCACTCAGCATGAATAACAATTGTTTATATAGCAAATTACATTCATGACATAAAAGAACATACAAAAGGTAAATTTCAATTACAAACAAATGTCGAAATCAGCAGTTGTTTATGCAACTAATTTGAATGGGGAAACTTTTAGGCATTTTTGTTGTTATCATACTCATTTGATTTGTTGCAATGGAAAGAGCTGGTCTCAAGTTTGCTTTCACTCATTTCAATACTGAAAACGAGGATGGAATCAAGAGCAAACCCTACATATTTCTCCTGGGACTACTAATGAGTCAATATACTCTAATTGGGTATGATGCATAAGCTCCATATGGTACATCTTTTCAACTCTTTTTCTTCCTTAAATTCCACATAATTTATATGGCTTCGAAAGCTTTTAGAAATTTTCCTTGCTCATGCTTTCCACTTTGTTGATTGACGAAGAAGTCATTAAATGATTTACTACAAATTTGCATTAATTTTCAGACAGAGGAAACAAATGGTGCTGATAGAAATGGACCAACACGAATAATCAGCGCTGTTGGGATATCTATTACAGTTGGATGGGGTTACATAATATACATTATCTTTGCAGTTACTAGCATCCCTTACATTTTGAGTGAAAGTAATGATGCTGGTGGCTATGCCATTGCTGAAATGTTTTATCAGGCTTTCAAGACAAGATATGGAAATGGAATTGGGGGTATTATTTGCTTGGTACTGATCTCTGATTCTCTTATCTCTCTTCATATATCCTCTCTGTTCTGTAATTCTTCTCTTTGTTTCTCTATCCTCTATCCTTGCCACCTATATTCTATATTAGAGACTATGGGAGCAGTGCCCATTGATCATTAAAAACCAGCTTAAAAAAACATGGTGGGATAACAGAATCATGTCAAAGCTTTTAAGGGTTACTTCATCATACATTAAGCATGTTGTCCCATAACAAGCTTTTCTTTTTGTTTGTGTTTTTCTTCTTTCTTCCATTTTTTTCTTTTTGTCTGCTTATTCTTCATCATTTCTTCAAACGTTCCTAATCTCCTTTTGTCTCTTCTTATTCTTAGTGCAGCTGTTCTTCTTCTTCATGCGTTCAATGTGTCTTGTGCTCTGATTATTCAAAATTTCAGAATTTGGCTCTCTATTTTTTTAGAATTTCAGAATTTAGTTCTCTGGTCTTTTAGAATTTCAGAATCATGTTGTTCATGCTTTATTGAGGAGATGGGAGCTTTGAAGAATATGGGTGGGAATGGAACTTTAAATGGAGGAGGAACCTATTCGACAACGAGATTGATATGGAAGCCAGCTTTCTAGGTGAGGTGGAAGGCACCCAAATACAAATTAACAGAAGAGATGAGTGGACTTGGCTAGCAGAAACTAGTGGTGAATCTTCCACAAAAAGTGCCTATGATGAGATGTGGGGAGCTGATATAGAAGGCAATCAATTGCAGGAGCTTAAAGATATATGGAAGTTAAAGATACCACCTAAAGTTGTAGTCTTTGCATGGAGACTGATTAGGGATAGGCTGCCAACTAAGTCAAATTTGACAAGGAGACATGTGGAAATCAACGATTCATCTTGTCCGTTTTGTAGAAGGGTTGAGGAGGACGCTGCTCATTTGTTCCTCCACTGTGATAAGATTCTGCCTTTGTGGTGGGAATGTATGTCATGGGCGAACATCTTAGGTGCTATCCCGCAGCACCGAAGGCAGCATTTCTCCCAACATGTCGAAGCTTTGGGTAGAGGAGGCCGGGATAATAGATGGAAGTGCTGGTGGATGGCCCTTACATGGTCAATGTGGCAGTAGAGGAACAAGATTATTTTTTCTAATGATACTTTTGATGGCAACAAACTATTGGAGGAAGCTATATTTCTACTGTGGACCTGGCTAAGGAACTTTGAAGAGAATTTTACTATCCCCTTCAGTCACTGGTCGTCAAATTTATCATCAACTTTTGTATAATAGTGGGGGGGAATATAAATAGTTGCAATGGCAGCAATCATATACTGTATTTTCTTAGTTTCTGGTTCCCATCAAGACTGATTAAAGTCTGACTTTGGAACTAGTTCACTGATATATCATGCTATTTGTATCCTTAGTACCTTTGGTACTTCATTATCAATATAAATTATCTTTGCTGATAAAAAAAAACGTTGTTCATGCTTTATTGCTTTTTTTAGTAAACCTATAATGTTGTTCCCAATTCTTTTTCTCTGGTGCTGCTGTGTTTTTGATTAATAATATATACTTTCTGCCTTCCAAAAAAATAATTTGAGTTACACAATATTTTTATCTTTGACTTGAACAACAATATTCTCAAAGAAAGAAACATGAATAAAGATAGAAGGCCAAGCTAAAGTTTTGGGTAATTAGGTAAAGGAAGGAAAATATTTGATTAGGTAAAGGAATTGGAATGAATTCTCCAGCTCCTGTAGTTACATGGTGGGTGGCTTGACAATCTGAAAACCATTCTTGAATAGAAAACCCTTCAAGGCTGTGAAAAAGGGTTGAGGTGTATGCTTTTGTTGGGATATGCTTGGAAATAGGTTTTTAAGTTTTTACTACTTGACTGTCAATTGAATCAGTTACTTAGAAGAGATTAAACACCACTATGAGGTCTTCGTTGAAGATGTTAACCAGATTGAATCTGGTTGTGTGCCTTTACCATCTTATAATTCTTCTGCAGAGAGCTCAACAAGCCATGCTAGTGATGAAGGAGCTGGCTAGAAGGGAAGCCACTCTTGGAATAGTAACAATGAATGTAATCATGGAACTAAGGCTTCAAGATCAGATCAAGAACGACGAAAGGGTATTGCATGTACAGAGGATGAACACAGGTTAGTTTATCTTTGCTTCAATATTTAGAAAAGTAGAAAACATATATATTCTAGTATATGTCATTGTGAACAGCACAAGGCAGGTTCGATTGTACTGTGGAAGAGGCAATTCTGACAGGAAGCTTACTTGCTACCTCTTTTGTTCATGCTTCATGATTTCCAAAAGTTCAATTGTAAAAAATGCTAAGTGTTATTTGAGCTGAGGGACTTAAAATGAACATTTTTAGAATTTGAGGGACTAAAAACATAATTAAGCCTATAGTTAAAATATCATAGCACCACTTTTCTATTGTTTTAAACAGTCCTATTTAGCAAGACAATATATAATTTTCTTTTCCTTTTACTAGGTTTGATCATCATCCCTATTATACACAAATATCTGCAGGAGCCTGTGTACTTTTTTTTTTTTATCACCAAAGATAATATTTTATAAATATGGAAAGGAGTACCAGAGGTACTATAATACAACAGTATGACTACCATAGGAATGGTTCCAGAATCAAACAGAACTAGTCTGACAGGGAACCATTATATGGGTACTAGTAGATATACATGTATTAGTCAAAAAGTTCTATCCTCTACTGATGCAAAAGCCCCGTGTAATGCTACTTGACCATTGATTAAAAGGGAAGCACTATAATGGGCATTAATGCTTACCTCGAGCAAATGGCTGAGGCTTCTGATCTGATTTCTTTGGAGACGACTGTTTACTTCGCCATATCAACTTAGAAAAAGAACTTATTGTCGAAAACGTTGCAGGTACAACTTTAGACAAGATAGCTCCCAATCCTGAAATATGAAGTATAAACCCTTCAAAATTCTAATTCCAACCGAGCAAGTCAAACTCAAAGGTGGAAACATATCTTGGCCCCTTTATATACAGATTCATCAAAGATCATATAAACTATAAACACACTCATACATATTGTGTTTTGCTACGACTTACAACATTAGTGTCTTTTATTTCCTTTATTTCATCCTAACTCCATTGACATTTAGATAACATCCATTGAGTACAACCCCAAGTGTGTGCTTGACTGCGTGGTACATGTTTCATACTCTTGCCATTTCAACAACATCTTACAATGTAATGCTCTGTTTGGACAAAATATAATGAAAAAAAATATTTGTTTTATGAAAAATAATTAATCTAACTACAAATAGTTCAAGAGGCAGAAAATGTTTCATTAAGCTTTCTATTTCTGACTGTAAATTAAAATTTTAGGGGGGTGGAGTGTGTTTGTATTTTTGGCAGAAAATGTTTGATTAAGCTTTCTCCGTTAGTTACTTACACCATTGACCGAAATCATGCCATAGTCAAATAACATGAAGGTTCAATCCAGAAATCAAGTGGATAGGGAAAGAGGCACTCACAAGTCTATAGGCCTTAGACAAAGGTTCTCCTAATCCAACAATGCTTACGAACCCAAAGACTTCCTACCAAGGTAACAAAATGACAATTGGTTAGCCATGTATGCAACCTTTCACAGTAATGTAAAATACACAATATCCAAAATCATACTAATTATACCTCAAGTTTTTCTCTTTTGGAAGAGATACGGCTAATGAGACGACTTTCTGGCAAGATAACAGTAATCCAAATTACTCGTTCAACATTCCTATAATCCTGCAATCATGAGGCAGTGAGGCACACACAATTTAGTAGTGCTTTTAGAAACAAAGTACAACAAATCCTCCTACCAAATCAATAAAAAATTATAAGGGTAATGTACCCACACACAGGACCAAAAAGGCACAGCAAACAAAGGTTATGGTAACAATATATATAAGAAGAAAAAAATATTCATATGCACATGTGAGGTTATCTAGCTATGATAGCTTTAAGATAAACAATAACAAGAGGGTATATATAAGAATCAACTCATGCATCCAGCTCCTGCAAGACCTGATATGTTCTATTCAAAATGTGAATATGAACGTGGCAAAAATAGGCTAATGTAATTAGTTAATCAAAATATACGTTAGGGAAATTATTTTCAAAGAAAAATATTTCTGCTTCTAATTAATTATTAAAGCATTATGATCCTTTAAACTGCAGCAGTTGTTAGTTTGCATTTTGTACCACCTTGGCAGTGCTTAGTCTTCTCGTCTATCTATGGTCAACAAGGTCAAAGTCTACAACATATAATTGAAAAACAGATTTGAATCTGCAATAATTTTAGTCATTCACCTCTTTCCTATGTTTCTCTCCTAACATTCTTATAGAATCTGACAGTTTGTTGGTGCAGTAGCTTCATGCATGCTACACATTTTTTTTTTTTGGAAGGCAGAAAATATAGTATATTTTATTAATCAGAAAAACAGCAACACCAGAGGTACTGCTGGTGACATTTACATAAGTGCAACACAACTATTATACCACCCTCCAATACAAGATTAAAAAGCCAACATTGACCCAACCACATATACTAGATATGTATAATCTTAGTTGTGGCATAGCTTTGCCTGTACTAATTACTAAATGTCACAATAGCATTGTTAACTTTATCTCAAATTAAACAAGACCTACTCTACAAATGACACATGGTGGTCCAATAAACCTCAAATACAGAGTGAAATTCTCAGCCCTGAATTTTCAGTTTTTCAACATACCTATAACCATGATTCGAGTTTATCATAAGCTAAACTAAAGTACAGAGCATCAACAAAGCTTCTTTATATTCATAATCACTTTTCTTTGTGTATAAAGAACAAGCTCAAGAGGTTGCTCAAGAAGTTGGCATTAACAGATCCACTTAAACTGTTACAAGAATACAATAAGGGTAAGGGAAACTTCACTAAGGAGATGAAGCACAGAGTTGTCATGATGCTCGAGTTAAATATGAGATACCCTAGCCATGTTTAGTTCACTAAGTGTGAGATACATGAATGCAATCAAATATTTATACAGGATTAGACGAAACATACCTACGTGAGGTGGCGAAGGAGAAGAAGCATAGACTTGTGACGATGCTCGAGTACGACGAACATGATGCTCGACCTTAGACAAAACGATGGTCAGATGGAGAACAAACAACTTCAAGGTAGATGGAGAACAAAGAGAGCAAGAAAGCTTAGATGGAGAAGAAGACAGAGAGAAGGAGAAGACAACGCAAAGGATACGAAACATACCTAGGTATGGTGGCGAAGGAGAAGAAGCAGAAACTTGTGACGATGCTCGAGTGCGACGAACATGATGCTCGAGCTTAGTCAAAACGATGGTCAGATGGAGAACAGACAGCTTCAAGGTACTTGGAGAACAAAGAGAGCAAGAAAACTTAGATGGAGAAGAAGATAGCGAGAATGAGAAGACATCGCGAAGGAGATGAAACATACCTAGGTATGGTGGTGAAGGAGAAGAAGTAGAGACTTGTGACGATGCTCGAGTGCGACGAACACGATGCTCAGATGCAGACAGGGACCTTCAAGGTAGACGGAGATTAGAAGAAGAAGAGAGTGCGAAAGCTTAGATGGAGAAGAAGATAGAGCGCGAGCTTCATAGGGCTCACCATATTTTTTAAAATATAAGTTCAACATCGGTTTTTTTAAAAAAACCGATGTTAACAACATGATGTTAAGGTTAACATCGGTTTTCTGGAAAAAACCGATGTTAACATATCAAACGTTAACATCGGTTTTCTCAAAACCCGATGTTAATAAACTTATGTTAACATCGGTTATTTGGAAACCGATGTTAACTAATAAATGTTAACATCGGTTTTTCCAATAACCGATGTTAATGCACTTCGTTAACATCAATTTTTCACAAAACTGATGTTAACGTATACACGGTATTTATAATTATGCCACCGTGCATATGTTAACATCGATTTTTTTAACAACCGATGTTAACACACCGATGTTAAGGATATAAAGTATTACCTTGGGTTTAATGAATGTGCTAGACAATAAAGAGGTGTGCTACTCTTAGTCCAACGGTCCATTAATATTTTGTGCACTACATCATAAAAGGGTGATTCTTCATTTTCTGTCTTTCTTTCATGTCAGACTTGTCTCACGTTTTGAATCATTGAATCTCACATTTCATATACCAAGTGAAGACAAGCCATACCAAATTTTGTCTTTCTAATTAAGAACATTATAAATAGGAGCAGTGAAAGAAAGTATGTAATCAACCTTGTTCCACCAAATATCATCCAACATGGTTTCTTTCACTTTTTTTTTTGCCTTTCCAACATCATTATTCTTGTAAGTAGACCATTCAGGACTAATAACCATCTTTTCGAGTCCTTCTTTCAAACTTCTAAACCTCTTAAGCATCACAATAGTTGAAGCAAATCTTATAGGAGCAACAGAAAGCAACTTCAATGAGTTGCCATTGTTGTACATTGATAATCTCATAGTTTTCCATGATAAAAATTTTAATCCAAGAATATTGTTTGATCCAAGAATATTGTTCATAAGTATCATTGTTTTTCTCAGCATCCTTGGCTGCACAAATATTTTTCAATGCAAGGTTCAAGGTGTGCATGTCGCAACGTGCCCTTTTGCGGGCGAGCGAAGGCGAGGCTCACGGGTGCGCTTTCCAAAGGAGGAAAGATGCGCGGAGTCGCCACCAACGTTTATTTGTGGAAAACGTCGGAAAAATCGAAGGAAATCGGTCAAGATGAAAATTCTAAGTTCGGGAGTTGTATTTACGCTTGAGGAAGGCATTAGCACCTCTCACGTTTGTTTCAAAGGACAACAACCTATTTTTTTAGAATTGTGGAAATTGTGTTACCTTAAATTTATTTCTTTTTATTTTTTGAGGTCGACAAAAGCGGGGCTTTTGCTCCTACGTACCCTCCATCGAAGAGGAAATCAGACCTAAGTAGTTCTTTCTTATGCGTGAATCAAGTGATTCTTTTTACTTGAAAGGCGATCATTTTAAGGCGTTGGACCTTAAAAATGATCCATTTTACTTGGTAAGAAACTGAAATGATAAACTTTCAAAACCCTATTTTTGTGGACGAGCTTGACTAGGCGAGTTGATTTTAGCCTTAGTTTCACTTTAGTTATTAGTCAATTCAATTAAGAATGAGAAATCCCAAAGAGAAAACGTCCGATTGATTTTTTGCTTTATTTTACTAAAAGGGTATTTTTTGATTATTATATTATTATTTTACCTCTTTTTTGATTTCCAACGTGGTTACGGCACGACCGAACGGTCAGAATTCATTTTAACAGAAATTAACGAATACTACAATTCAAATGATCGGTGGAAATTTATTTTATTTTTAGATTAGGCGCGAAATGACTTAAATAAATGACTGAAGCACGTCAAAAGGGGGTACAAAAAGCGAATGGAAACGAGGATAAAAATACATGAAACAAAATGAGGACCACCACGGGTAAATAGAATGAATTGAAAAGCTCGGTTTGAGGTACTTACCCGTTGAAGACTGAAGAAAACGAAGAACGAACGATGAATGTTGAAGAACGGTCGGGAATCTTCGCGTAATTACTCACAGAAACGTTACGGAAGCGCCTCGGCTTGGATTTTCTTCACAGAAATAATTTTCCTCAGCAATTTCGAGAGAATGAGAAGTGCCAAGAAGGCTCAACCCTTCTCCCTTCACTCCTCCCCCTATTTATAGCAAAATAGGGGAGGAGCTTGCCACCCAGCTCGCCCAGGCGAGCAAGGTTGCTTCCTCCAGAAGTAACAACCTTCTGGAGGAAGAATCTGGAAGGCCCAAGTGGGCCTGATTGCTATTTGTACCTCCCTTTACTAAATGCACCCCCTACCTTTTTTTGGTAATTCTTTTTCCGTAACGTTACGAAAATTTACGAATTTCGTAACGATACTTATTTTCCTTCCGCAAGGTTACGAGTCCTTACGGATTATGTATTTACTCTTTTTTAGCTTTCGAAGAAGTTACGAAAACTCACGGATTGCGAAAAATACCTCCTTTCGATTTCCGTCACATCACGGAATTTTCACGGATCGCGTAAGCCTGCTTCCTTTTGATTTTCGGCATGTCTCGGGACTTCACATATTGTACAACAAAGGGTGCCAAATATCTCGAAGCGGCCAATCAATGGTTGTATATCATCAAATTATAATCCCCGGACGAAATTAGGGTATGACAGTTGCCCCTCTTTACTTACCTCTCATCGGAGATAAGAGTAAAGCAAAGATAAGAAACTGATTTCGTCCATCCTGCCCTTTCCGTGATGACGATTCTCGTCTCTACTCCTTCTTTTCTTGCTGTACAACACAAAACAAAATACAAACAACAACAAGAACAACGAATATAATATACATATACACATATACACATGTTTGGCGAAGGAACCGATCCGTAAAACAGAAGAACATATTTCCCAGTCACCAGAGGCTCCGCGCTTGATAATGGAGGACACATGAACAGCGCTAGCCAATGACATTCATGGGGCTCAACAAATGGTGGAGAATGGAGGATTGCCTTGAGGGTCCGCACTTAGGAAATCATGAAACATAGCTCCAAACTCGAAGGTGGAGGACACATGAACAGCGCTAGGCAATAACATTCATGGGGCTCCGAAAAAAAGGGGGAGAATGGAGGATTGCCTTGAGGGTCCGCACTTAGGCAATCATGAAACACAGCTTCAAACTCAAAGGTGGAGGACACATGAACAGCGCTAGGCAATAACATTCATGGGGCTCCAAAAAACGGGGAGAATGGAGGATTGCCTTGAGGGTCCACACTTAGGCAATCATGAAACACAACTCCAAACTCGAAGGTGGAGGACACATGAACAGCGCTAGGCAATAACAATCATGGGGCTCCAAAAAAAAAGGGGGAGAATGGAGGATTTCCTTGAGGGTCCGCACTTAGGCAATCATGAAACACAACTCCAAACCCGAAGGTGGAGGACACATGAACAGCGCTATGCAATAACATTCATGGGGCTCCGAAAAAGGGGGAGAATGGAGGATTGCCTTAAGGGTCCGCACTTAGGCAATCATGAAACACAGCTTCAAACTCGAAGATGGAGGACACATGAACAGCGCTAGGCAATAACATTCATGGGGCTCCGAAAAAAAAGGGGGAGAATGGAGGATTGCCTTGAGGGTCCGCACTTAGGCAATCATGAAACACAACTCCAAACTCGAAGGTGGAGGACACATGAACAACGCTAGGCAATAACATTCATGGGGCTCCGAAAAAAAGGGGGAGTATGGAGGATTGCCTTGAGGGTCCGCACTTAGGCAATCATGAAACACAGCTCCAAGCTTGAAGGTGGAGGACACATGAACAGCGCTAGGCAATAACATTCATGGGGCTCCGAAAAAGGGGGAGAATGGAGGATTGCCTTGAGGGTCCGCACTTAGGCAATCATGAAACATAGCTCCAAACTCGAAGGGGGAGGACACATGAACAGCGCTAGGCAATAACATTCATGGGGCTCCGAAAAAAAAAGGGGAGAATGGAGGATTGCCTTGAGGGTCCGCACTTAGGCAATCATGAAACATAGCTCCAAACTCGAAGGGGGAGGACACATGAACAGCGCTAGGCAATAACATTCATGGGGCTCCGAAAAAAAGGGGGAGAATGGAGGATTGCCTTGAGGGTCCGCACTTAGGCAATCATGAAACACAGCTCCGAGCTCGAAGGTGGAGGACACATGAACAGTGCTAAGCAATAACATTCATGGGGCTCCGAAAAAGGGGGAGAATGGAGGATTGCCTTGAGGGTCCACACTTAGGCAATCATGAAACATAGCTCCAAACTCGATGGGGGAGGACACATGAACAGCGCTAGGCAATGACATTCATGGGGCTCCGAAAAAGGGGGAGAATGGAGGATTGCCTTGAGGGTCCGCACTTAGGCAATCATGAAACATGGCTCCAAACTCGAAGGTGGAGGACACATGAACAGCGCTAGGCAATAATATTCATGGGGCTCCGAAAAAAATGGGGAGAATGGAGGATTGCCTTGAGGGTCCGCACTTAGGAAATCATGAAACATAGCTCCAAACTCGAAGGTGGAGGACACATGAATATCGCTAGGCAATAACATTCATGGGGCTCCGAAAAAGGGGGTTGGCGGGACCGAACGGTCCATCGGGTTTTTCCACCTGAAAGGCAAACATGCTTTTTGTAAAGAAAAATAAATCATTCGCGAGAGCACCATATCTTAGAGAAACAATATACTTGTGGCAAGGGTAATCTTCCTTGTAATCGAGAATGAAGGGTAGGACGTCAACTTTTAGCTTTTAAATGAACATGCAAGGGAAACATCGAGCTAAGCTGAAAATAAATCACTCATAGTGTATAAAACTCACAAGGCAAGTGTTTTATCCTATTCCCAAACCATAACTGCACCATGACTATATTTTGCACACGACTTCCTATTGAATCAAAGATCAAACGTACGATCACGGACCAATAGGATTTTCTCGAGGGTAGTGTTTTTCTGGAGAGGAAGCTGGGTGTTTCGGTCTTTTCCTCTTTGTTCATGCGGGGTGGGATATCGCCAGTCGAGAATGACTTTGAATGGCAATTCGAAAGGAAGAGACACCAAAAATGGGTTTTCCTTTGCCGACAGTCACTTATTTTTGCCGAAAATTTATCTGGTCTGAAGATTTTCCATTCCCTTTCTTTCATTGATCGAGAATTACTCTGTTTTCCTCCGATCTCTTCCATTTTCACTTCCTTTCGATCTTCGATCGAGAATCCTTCTTTTTCTTTCTTTTTTATTGTTCTTTTTCTTTCTTTTCTTTTCATTTCTTCCTTTTCTTTCCACTTCCTCCTTTCCTCTCTTTGGGAAATCGGGTTTCAGCATTCTATTTGCTCTCCCTTGAGGAGATTCCGCCGTCCTTTGCTTCGGGGGAAAGGATGAGGATTCTTTTGATAGGCCAAGGTTCAAAAAAAGTCTAAGGTTGTGTTTCAATGGGGTCTTTTATCGTGGGAACCCAATCTTGATATCTGGGGCAAAACAAATTTGGGTGTCAAGGTGTCGGTCTCGGGCCAAACTCCCATACTACTCCACAAGGCACGCGTGACAATGATGATTTGAAAACAACGTGCAAAATTAGTCATGGCTACAACCAGGTGGGCACTCAAGCATCCCGTTTATGGCATTGTGATACTACGGTTGGGAATTTACACAAACAGACCCAACGTTTCCCAATTATGTTCTTCTATCAGTTCAATGAATTCATCCATCCTTATCTCAGTTATTCCAGAAAATAAACTCTTAGCATCAGTCCCTTGTTTCCAGAAGATATGTTTGCTCTTTACGAATGATTTATACTTCTTAACTATAACATGTCGACCTTCGCGGTCTTTCTTTCTTTTTCCTTTTTGTTTCATTCACAAAATTATACGCGTGTGGTCCTTTATGAGGAAAACCTTTCTTTGTACATCTATATTCTTATACATGACAAACTTTTTCTGTACACGCATTGGAACTCTTTCTCTTTACGTCACACGACCTATATACAAACCCTATTTACGTTCAAAGATTTTTTATTTTTCCCAACACACACTTATGGTTCATACAAAAGTTTCTTCATATACACTCGTTGCTCATACACACAAGAATTCCTTTCCACGCATCATTTACACACAAGAATCCTTTTATACACACTTTCCTTTTTCTTTGTATACGCAGACATTTTATTCACAACGCTTCTTTCTTTTTATTAGAATTTTTGGTTCATTTTATTTTTAGGACGACGTTCCTAAATGAAAAACTCTACACGGTTCCAGAATTTCAACAAACACTATTGACAACAATGAAACAAGTATCGACGTAACAACTCAAATGATATGTATGTACAAAACAAAAGTCAATCAACATGAAACAAACGTTAGTCCCTTAGTCAAACAAAAAAATATATAACAGGAACAATGGAAACAAAAAGAAATATGGATCAAGGGATCTCCTAATCATGTGGCCCCGCTCCCTCCTAAGAAATCAAGTAAATCGGTCATCTCCTCATCCTCGCGGGCCTCATTTTCCTTGTCGGGAGCCTCTGCTGGTGCCACTGCTGGCGCCTCTCCTGCCCGGGCCTCAGGCCAATCTCCAGGCCATGCGACCTCTGCCCTGAACTGGTTCGGAGTAGGGCATGGAAAAGAAGTAAAACCCTGGCTCTGCAGGCTGAGGCTCATCTGGTAAAGACAATCATGGGTTTGTACATGAGCCCGGTGGTTGGCTGCCTGCTGGCGAACCAAATGCCGCAAATACTGCTCCGTATCAAACGATCCGGCTGGACCAGCCTGATGAGGTGGCGGCGCGTCTGTGGCCTGCGGAGCATCCCCCTGGGCCTGTCTCTGTGCGCAATACTTCTCAATAAAAGCTCGGGTGATGGGCGACCGAATCACCTTGCTAGGTGCGACGGGGACTCCGAACAACTGGCAGAGTCCTGTGATCAAGGCGGGAAATCCCAGAGCCCTGTTGGACTTATCCGGGTCCAGAGGGTGCCTGGTAGGCGCCATACCTGCAAATAGATAGATGGCATCAGCGATTAACTGAGCCACGTGAATGCTCATCCGTGTCAGGATGGCATACACCAGCTGACACTTCGGCAGGGGGAGGTCGGAATTATGATCGCTGGGCTGGATGTTGCTGAGCAGCAAAGTCATCCAGATCTGAGTCAAGGTGGTCATGTTGGTGTGCATGATCCGCACCCGTCTCCCGGCAGCAGTCCGGGCAAAATCCTGCCCCGGTATACATAGCAAATGGGCGATGGCCTCCTCATCGAACCCATCGGACCGGTTCCTCCTCTGGCCATACTCGCACTCCTGACCCTCTTCCAGCACTAAAGGGTATCCCAGGAACTGGCCGATAGCATTTGCATCAAACGGGATCCACTGACCCCTCACCCAGGACCTCATATCTCACACGCCATCCTCTGTAGGCCAAGCATTGGCATAAAATTCGAGGACTATGTCTGGATCGAACTTGGCCATGGGGGTGACCAGTGATGCCCACCGCCGGCGAACTATCTCCTCCTGGAAATCGGTATACTCGTCATCCCTAAGCTGGACGCGTCGCTCCCAGAGAAATGACCATCCCATGATGGCCTCGAAGCGCTACTGGTGTTTAGCGCTCCTAAAGCGGTGACTATCATACTCGGGAGCGGAACTGGTTCCTTCGGCCGCTTTATCCTTCCTGGATCTCTTTGAGGCAAGTTTCCTCGGGGCCATCTCCTGCGAGAACAAACATTTGGAAGTTAGTTTTACAAGATAATGCTTATATTAACGCAAAAATGTCGTGCTAACCCCTCTGATTTAGACCAAACTCATGTAATCCATTTAGGCACACGCGCATGTGTAGAAAATATCCTATTACCCATGTCAACATACAAGAACATCTAATATATTCTAATTGCCATACACCTATATACATTCTGAAAAAGAAAACACACTTTCATGCTCAAAGTGTTGCGTCAAACTTTACACCTAATTTATATCCTAAACATTTGCTATCACAAACTACTTACATACATTTGAAGTACACCGTACAAATTTTTACTGTTTCACTCATATTTATTTACATGCATATTGGAAAGCCAATTACATCCTGCATATATTTGCATTCAAAAAAGCATTCCACGCTATCATACATTCATTTAAGAAAACAATTATTCATACTTGGCGAGGAATTTTATGCCCCTTATATTTACACATATATCTACATACCATTGAAAAGCATTTCCCACGTTACTTAGGTGCAAAGTACCAATCATGGGGCGGCCCAGATTCTTACAAGCAAATCCCTATTTTCATGCTTTTCTAATTCTAAAACCAAATTTTGGGTTCCTAGTCATGAGTATGTTTTCTTGCATTGAAGCTAAAAAGTTTGGGTTCCTAAGCTTGGGATTGCATTTGGGCGTCTATTTCGACTTTCCTATGCTGTCTCTACATACATAAAACAGCCCCACCATCCCAATTTTGCAAAATCATATTCATATATCATTGGGGTATTTCACCGAGCACTTGATGGGCGCATGTTTGGACATAAATTGCAAGAGAATGGGGGCAATGTGGCATGCCCCATTGCTTTAGAATACAACATAGGCCTAAGGCCTTCTCATTCAAATCCTCAACTCCACAAAACAAGCATGGGTTCAGATGCAAATTGCTTCACGAATTTCGCAAAAAATGAGCAACTAAAGCACCAAAACACATAAATGGAGAGCCAAATAACCAAGGGAAATTGCACTTACTTGTGGGGAGTGAATTAAAGCGTGAAAAGGGAAGCAAAAACTCAACAATGGAAGCTTGGGGGCTGCTGTTATCGTAGTTCCCGTGAGCTTGGGGGTTTTTGAAGTGAGGGGGAAGAGTTTTGGGTGAAGAAAACGTTCCCCTTCCACCTCTTTATATTTCCGTATAGGGGTTGCTCGCCCAGGCGAGCTAACCTGTACCCTTTTTTTTTTTTAGGGGAACATTAACCATGTCTCATCCTTCCTTATGGGTTAGCGTTTGCCCACTTGAAACTACTTAAATTAGAATTAGGTGTCGATTACTTATTTAAAACAAACAATAGTAAAAGAAACTGCGAATGCAAAGGATACTGGGTTGCCTTGCAACGACGTTCTCTGCTTGTTTAGCGCCGGGAAGGGGCAACGATCGGTCGGTCGTGACCCTATCCCCACTTGCATCCGTCCCTGTGTACCTGTAAGTAGGAAACAAAAAATCCAAAGGCCAATCGTGTCCGGCTATCGTCTTACCTTGGTTGATTTCCGCAGTCAACTTGTCTCGACTTCTAACCGTGACCTAAGAAGGCCCAGCCCCTGTTACCACAAAATATGCATGTGTATGTGCATGTATGTTCCTTATGCGATAACTTTCTTAGTGAAGGCTGGTTAGATTCAATTTTAGATAAGCGTTTGGGGCACCCCATACACCGAGCGAAGAGGGCTCAAGTTATAACAAATCTAAAACACAAGGTTTGAAACCGAAGGGAGGACTGAAACCTCGCCCATCTTTTCTTTTCAAAGAAGCGAGACAAATATAGTGAATGGGAATCCCTAGAGAAAACCAAGAAGAACGAGAAAAACTCGGAAATAAAAACATGCAGCGGTCCTCTTGATTGCCCCAGACTTCAAGCGTAATATCGTTTAACTACATCGGAGTTCACGGGCGAGGGCAGCTCCTCGCCATCCATGTTGGTGAGTATCAAAGCACCCCCAGAAAAAGCTCTTTTCACCACGAAAGGTCCTTCATAATTCGGGGCCCACTTGCCTCGACTATCCTTAATAGCATGGGACATCTTTTTCAGCACGAGGTCCCCTTCGTTGAACTTGCGCGGACGTACCTTCTTGTCGAATGCGTTCTTTACTCTTCGTTGATACAGACGCCCATGGCTCATGGCTGTCAAACGCTTACCATCAATGAGGTTGAGTTGGTCGTAGCGTGCTTGAGCCCATTCCGACTCTTCTAGGCCGGATTCTGCTATTATCCTCTGAGAAGGAACTTCTACCTCAAATGGGAGTACTGCCTCCATCCCATAAACCAAGGAATACGGCGTTGCCCCAGTACAAGTTCGCACCGAGGTTCTGTATCCGTGTAGGGCGAAAGGCAACATCTCATGCCAATCTTTGTATGACACTGTCATCTTTTGAACAATCTTCTTAATATTCTTATTTGCAGCCTCTACAGCCCCATTCATCTTTGGCCTATAAGGGGTAGAGTTATGATGCTGGATCTTGAAGTCCTCGCACATCTCCTGCATCATCTTATTGTTCAGATTGGTGCCATTGTCAGTAATGATCTTCCTGGGGAGTCCGTATCGACAAATCAGCTCCTTCTTTATGAATCTAACTACCACATTCCTTGTGACATTAGTATAAGAAGCTGCTTCAACCCATTTGGTGAAGTAATCTATTGCCACAAGAATGAAGCGGTGACCATTCGACGCTTTGGGTTCGATGGCCCCAATGACATCTATTCCCCACATGGAAAAGGGCCAAGGGGTGGACATAACATTCAGAGGATGTGGCGGAACATTGACATTGTCCGCGTATGCCTGACATTTATGAAATTTCCTGACATGAGCGGAACAATCGCTTTCCATGGTGAGCCAATAATAACCGGCCCTAAGGATTTTTCTGGCCATAGCATGCCCATTGGCATGTGTCCCAAAGGAACCCTCGTGGATCTCCTCAATCATAAAGTTCGCCTCTTTGGCATCTACGCATCGTAGGAGGGTCATGTCGTGGTTTCGTTTGTACAGGATGGTACCACTTACAATGAAACCAGTAGCCAATCTCCTCAATGTCCTTTTGTCATTGTCAGAAATCCCTGGTGGATATTCTTTGTTCTCGACATACTGCTTGATGTCGAAATACCACGATTTCCCATCCCGCTCTTCCTCTATTGCATAACAATATGCCGGCCTGCCTTGAGATTTGAATTCGATGTACGGCAGATCCCCGTGTGGGGCAAGTTGAAACATGGATGCCAGGGTGGCTAATGCATCGGACATTTGATTCTCTTCCCGAGGTATGTGGTGGAAGGAAATGTCGTCAAAGTACTTGGCTAACCTCAAGATGTGAGTTTGATAAGGTATCAACTTCAGATCCCTAGTTTCCCATTCTCCTTTCAACTGGCGTATCACCAAAGCTGAGTCTCCATACACCTTGAGTAGTTTTACATCAAAATCAATGGCCGCCTGAACCTCGAGGGCGCATGCTTCGTACTCGGCCATATTGTTGGTACAATCAAAACCTAGCCTAGCCGTGAAAGGAATACACTGATCATCCGGGGATACAAGGACTGCCCCTACTCCGTGGCCCAAAGCATTAGATGCCCCATCGAAGCAAACAATCCATTTGTCTATGTCCTCGTGCGTCTGCTTCTCTTCAAACAGGGCCATGATATCTTCATCTGGGAACTCGGGGTGCATCGACCGATAATCCTGGAAGGGTTGCTAGGCCAAATAATCTGCTAAGGCACTTCCCTTTACCGCTTTTTGGGTGACATAAACGATATCGAATTTAGATAATAGTACCTGCCACCTAGCGATTCGTCCTGTGAGGGCCGGTTTTTCAAAGGTGTATTTCACGGGATCCATTTTGGAAATAAGCCACGTGGTATGACTGAGCATGTACTGCCTAAGCCGATGTGATGCCCATACCAGAGCACAACACGTCCTTTCCAGCATTGAGTAATTCATCTCACATGTGGTAAACTTCTTGCTCAGATAGTAGATGACTTGCTCCTTTTTCCCAGAATCATCATGCTGACCCAACACGCACCCCATAGACTCGTCCAACACGGTCATGTACAGGAAAAGAGGTCTTCCTGTTACAGGTGGCATGAGCATCGGGGGATTCGCGAGACTCTGTTTGATCTTCTCGAAGGCCTCTTGGCAGTCACTGTTCCATAGGACCGCCTGGTTCTTACGTAATAGCTTAAAAATGGGCTCACAGGTAGGGGTGAGTTGCGAGATAAATCTCGCGATATAATTCAACCTACCCAAAAACCCCTGAACCTGCTTCTCCGTGCGTGGTTCCGGCATTTCAAGGATGGCCTTCACTTTCTCAGGATCTATCTCTATCCCTTTCTGACTTACGATAAATCCTAGCAGCTTCCCCGACTTCACCCCAAAGGTGCACTTGGTTGGGTTTAGTTTTAATTGGTATTTCCGCAACCTTCCAAACAGCTTACGCAGATTGACAAGGTGTTCGTCCTCAGTCCGAGACTTGGCAATCATGTCATCTACGTAGACCTCTATTTCCTTATGCATCATATCATGGAACAACGCCACCGTGGCACGCTGATAGGTTGCCCCAGCATTTTTCAGCCCGAAGGCCATCACTTTATAGCAGAATGTCCCCCATAGGGTGACGAAAGTGGTCTTCTCTACATCCTCGGGTGCCATCTTTATTTGATTATACCCCGAGAAACCATCCATAAATGAGAAAAGGGCGAATTTGGCTGTATTATCTACCAATATATCAATGTGTGGCAGGGGAAAATTGTCTTTAGGACTGGCTCGGTTCAAGTCCCGGTAGTCTACACACATTCGAACCTTGCCGTCCTTTTTCGGAACTGGGACAATGTTGGCCACCCACTCCGGGTACCGCGCCACAGCTAAGAAACCTGCATCAAACTGCTTCATTACTTCTTCCTTAATTTTTAAAGACATCTCGGGTTTCATTCTTCGTAACTTTTGCTTAACCGGGGAAGACCCAGGATTCAAAGGCAACTTATGCTGCACAATGTCGGCATCCAGACCGGGCATGTCTTGATATGACCACGCAAAGACATCTTGATACTCTTCAAGAAGGGTTATCAAGCCTTGGCGGATAGGGGCGGTCATACCGGTTCCTACCTTTACTTCTTTCTTTTCCTCCGTGGTCCCCAAGTTTACCAATTCAGTTTCTTCTTGGTGAGGCTTCATTTCACGTTCTTCCTGAGCGACCAACCTCTCCAACTCAGGTGACAGGACGTCCTCTCCCTCTTCCTCGTTTATCGTTTGGCTTATATCTCGATCGAAATCGATTGTCGCACCCTCGTTGTTAGGATCCTCAAAGAATCGACCCTCATATCTATACCAAACAAGACAAAAGAAAAAAAACACGCAAAATGATATCAGAAAAGGTGGAGCCGCAAGAACAGATGAAACAAGATCTCTTTGTTTATTTAATAAGGTAGGTTTCACAAGACAAAAGAGAAAGGAAATCTATAGGCTCTAATTACATTGAATCAGCGGTATAGACTTCTGACTAGCTTATTGAAATTCTGATACTGGGGACAGATGTCGTACAGGATGTCACGACATCACGCTTCAGAACATGCAGATTGTATATGACCGTATGAACAGGTTAAACAAGTAAATAACACAAGAGAATTGTTAACCCAGTTCGGTGCAACCTCACCTACATCTGGGGGCTACCAAGCCAGGGAGGAAATCCACTAAAATAGTGTTAGTTCGAAGATCTAACAGCCACTGTTTACAACCTTCTCACCTAACCACTACCCGTGCAATCTCTACCTAAGAGCCACTCTTAGATATGAGAAACCCCTCTCACTCCCTCTCAAACACTCTCCCGTGTTTACAATCAAATCAAATACACACCAGAGATTGCTCTCTGAACAATAGAGATCAACTCCACACACTATAGAGATCAACTCTACACACTCAGGTCCAACACTTGATGTTAGAGTAACATCAAGGTGGCTCACAAAACACTCAAGTCCCAAAACTCACAAAATAACTCTTCAATCCCGGACTTGGTACAGAACTCGTGCAGCCTTCATGTTTATATAGCAGTGTGCGTTTCTGGGCTGCAACTACTTGTGCTGGATGAGATCTATCATTTTCCTGAAAATCTGCACTTAAAGATCTAAAAGATACAGTTTGATCTTTTAGTTTTTATCTTTAATCTTTAATCTCTGAACGAACTCTTCTACTTTAAAATTTGAACTTTAATTATCTTTTAATTCGTTCCTAAAGATAGATCACCAAATCTGTTGCTAACTGCACAATAATCTGTTAAAGAGATAACAGATTTATGTGTCCAGTATTTTCGGGCCGGATGTCAGGACATCGTGTCCGACATCGTGGATCCTGCACAATCTGTTAAAGATATAACAGATTTATGTGTCCAGTATTTTCGGGCAGGATGTCAGGCCATTGTATCCGACATCGTGGATCCTGCAGCTTCAATTCTTCATTTGACATTTTATCTTGCCTTGTGCATTGTGCAGCCCGATCTGATTCCTTGACATAACGTTGAACATCATGTGCAGCAACTCCAGCTTTCCTTCATTGTCTAAGTGCTTATGTTTTAACAAAATCTTAGCCAATCTTTTAAACACTCAGTAGAGCTAAGCACTAACAATCTCCCCCTTTGGCAAATTTTGTCTAAAACATACTTAGACACTTCCTGAGCAGGTACGAGCAGTTATACAAGTGGGATCAGCAACTTTCATTATCAGAGTAATCAAGCACAGCGGAATTGGTAGAGGCGACAGCAAAATGCTGCAAGTTGCAAGTCGTTTCCAGGATGTCAAGACATCTCACGTGACATCAGCTTTCTGCTCCCCCTGTCTCCATGCTCTAGCTGCAGCATCTTCTATCAGCTACTCGTAATTACAGTAGCTTACATCAGTCATCATCAGCAGCAGCAGTCTCCCCCTCAAAATCATGACTCATGCATACATCGTATCATACAACTCCCCTCAAAATCATGACGCATGCATACATCGTATCCTACGACTCAAAATCATACATCATGACTACTATTGCATACATAGAGTCCTACTACTCAGAATCATAAATCATGCACACATAATATATTACTCCCCCTTTTTAGACAGAATTTGACAAAAGTAGAATGCATGAAATCAATGTGCAAATATTACAGACCAATAACTAGTAAATGTAAAAGCAAAAATAAAGGTCTGATGATCATGGGGTGGCTTGAGAATCATCATCATCTGATTCTGTATCCTCTGCTGCATCTTCCTCTTCCTCAGCTGCTTCTTCTTCTTCCACAGCTGCTTCTTCTTCCTCAGCTGGATCTTCTTCTTCCTCAGCTGTTTCACCATCATCAATGCCACTGTCTGTGAGTCTTTCAATCAGCCGTTCCAGCTCCATTTTCTTCTCTGTGGTGGCTTTGATGGTTGCCTCCAGCACCTTGCATGTGTCCTTGAGTTCAGCAATCAAGGCATCCTTGGATACAGCACCTGAAGCAGCAGCTTTCCCTGATGTCGAGACAATGTCTGGGACATGTGTCCCCTCAAAAAGTTTGTAATGCAGGGATAGAGGAGATTCTCTCTTCATCACAGAGTCAATGTTGTTTAAGATATTGGGATGTTGACTCAACATAATGCCACACAATACAGTAGGGAAGGCAATGGGTAATTTGACAGCAAACGATTCTGAATGCTTAACAGTTTGATCAAAAATATAGTTTCCAAAATTAAATTTGGACCTGGTTCCAACAGCATACAGAAATTTACCCAAACCTGTGGCAACAGTGGAAGTGTGATTGGTGGGTACCCAGTTTGCAGCGCCAATCCTATGCAGAATTGCATACTTCACACTCAGCTTCCCTGCAGAAAGCTTCCCTTTCTTTGGCCAATGCTGGACTCGTTTGGCAGTGATTTCCTTGGCAATCTGATGCTCAGAAACATCAATATCCACCACTCCTTCAGTAGGTCTGCCCAGGTACTTGTTGATCACAGCAGGGGAGAATCTAACACATTTTCCTCTGACAAATACTTTTTGATACTCATCACTCTTTCTGTTTGTTATGTCAGAGGGAATGTTGACAATAAATTCCCTGACTAGGCTTTCATAACAGTCTCCCAACTTGGTGACTGTCTTCAGTAGTCCAGCAGCCTTAATGAGGTCCATGATCTCCTTGCAAGCCAAGGCATCTCTTCCCAGTTCTCTTTCAACAGCAAGTCTGCGTTGATACACATATTTCCACTTTTCAACATTGCCAATGGAGTGGAAAGAGATGTTGTCCAATGGTGCATCAGGAACATTTCCAGGCACCTTTCTCCCAGATTTCTTGGCCCTCTTTGATGTCGAGACATCTAGTTCGACATCATCATCAGAATCAGATGAGGAAATTTCTTTCCTCTTCTTGGAGGGGATTGCAACTTTGCTCCTTCTGGATTTGGTAGGAGTGATTGGAGTGCTCTTCTTCTGGGCCATAGTTTTGATTCGTCCAGACCTCTTAATGGGGGTTTTCCCTTTTCTGCTTTGTAACCTTTCTGCAATGCCAGGTGCCAACCTGTTGGCAATGGGTTCCTCATCAGATTCTACTTCTTCAAGGTCAATGAGGTCACCTGGAGCAGGTTCTGGTGCCCGTGGTGCAGGGGTCTCCTCTGAGGCTTGATCCTCTTCTTCTGTTGATTCCTCTTTATTGGGTGAAGGAAGGGCTTCAGCATTTGGAGCGGAAGATGTTGGAACATCTTTATCAATATCAGGCACAGAAACATTCGGGGTGGAGGATGTTGGAACATCTTCATCAGCATCAGGCACAGAAGTATTTTTCAGAATGTTACTCACAATACTGCGGATCTTCTTATCCATCTCCGGGTCTACTTCCCTAGGACTTGTTGCAAGGCTAGGGTTTTCAGCAGTCTTTACTCCCTGTTGTCGTTTGGGAACTAGTTTCTCAGGAACAGGGGCTTGACCAGGAATTATTTGTATGGGTTGGATGTTGAATTCAGGTTGTCCCTGGTGCGGAGATGATGGTACAGAGGGTGAACCAGAAGCTGCAGTATCTTTTGGTGAGGTAGCCATGGAGAAGCAGAGCTTTTGAAATGGTTTCGTGAAAATCTGAGAGCTGTTGTGGAATGCTGAAAACGAGATTACCACTAAAATGTAAATTTGAATGCGGAATGTAGAGGGACGTGTGAAGCAACGGTCAAATCTGTTTTGGCCCAGTAGTGAATGTGCTATAATCGTTTGAGCACATTCAGATAACAGTAATTGCTATAAATCCTCTAGCAGACAAATGCCCAGCTTGCCCCTCAGTTTTTCAAACTGATTTGCATCCAATGCCTTTGTGAAAATATCTGCTATTTGTTCCTCAGTGTCAACATGCTCTAGTGTGATAACTTTCTCATCAACAAGATCTCTAATATAGTGATGTCGAATGTCAATGTGCTTGGTTCTGCTGTGTTGAACTGGATTTTTTGAAATATTAATAGCACTCAAGTTGTCACAGTACAATGTCATGACATCTTGTTCGACATTGTACTCCTTAAGTATCTGCTTCATCCAAACTAGTTGTGAACAGCTGCTTCCTGCTGCAATATACTCTGCTTCTGCAGTAGATAGGGACACACAGTTCTGCTTCTTGCTGAACCATGAAATAAGATTGGTTCCCAAATAGAAGCATCCACCATAAGTGCTTTTTCTGTCATCTGCACTTCCAGCCCAATCAGCATCACAATACCCAACCAGCATTGAATCTGAACAATGACAGTACATAATCCCATAGTCACTGGTGCCATTTACATATTTCAGAATTCTCTTTACTTGATTCAAGTGACTTATCTTGGGATTGGCTTGATATCTTGCACAAACACCTACTGCATAGGTGATGTCAGGTCTGCTAGCTGTTAAATATAGTAAGCTCCCAATCATGCTTCTGTACAGGCTTTGATCAACACTGGTGCCAGCTTCATCTTTTGACAGCTTCAAGTGAGTAGGTGCAGGTGTTCTTTTATGGCTGGCATTTTCCATCCCAAACTTCTTGACAATGTTCTTTGCATACTTGCTTTGTGAGAGGAATATGGAGTCTTCCATCTGCTTCACTTGGAGTCCCAGAAAATAAGTCAGCTCTCCAACAAGACTCATCTCAAATTCAGATTGCATCTGTTGGACAAAATGTCGAAGCATCTCATTCGACATCCCTCCAAACACAATGTCATCAACATATATCTGTGCTATCATTAAGTTTTCAGCATCTTGTTTGACAAAGAGAGTCTTGTCAATTCCTCCCTTCCTATACCCTTGCTGAGTAAGGAACTCTGTTAGCCTTTCATACCAAGCTCTTGGAGCTTGCTTCAATCCATAGAGAGCCTTCTTGAGCCTGTATACATGATCTGGATGAGTTGGATCTACAAATCCCTTTGGCTGCTCCACATAGGCTTCTTCATTCAGGTATCCATTCAGAAATGCGCTCTTCACATCCATCTGGTACAGCTTGAATTTGAGGATGCACGCTACACCAAGTAACAATCTGATGGACTCAAGTCTAGCAACAGGGGCGAAAGTTTCATCAAAGTCTACACCTTCAATCTGAGTGTAGCCTTGAGCAACAAGTCTGGCCTTGTTTCTGGTTATAACACCTTCTTCATTGGTTTTGTTCTTGAAGATCCACTTGGTGCCAATTACATTAGTTCCCTCGGGTCTAGGAACTAGCTCCCAAACTTCATTCCTTTTGAATTGCCCCAATTCTTCTTGCATAGCATTGATCCAGAACTCATCAGTCAGTGCCTCTTTCACATTCTTGGGCTCAATTTTGGAGACAAAGCATGAATTGGAGACAATCTCAATCTCCCTTGATCTTGTAGTGACCCCTCTGTTTGGATCTCCTATAATCAGCTCCTTGGGGTGCATCTTCTGGATTCTAATGGAGGGTCTCTTGTCAGGTTGGTTGATGTTTGGTTCATCTGTAGCAGAATCAGAGTTTTCTGCATTTTCTGCACTTTTAGCTGTATCTGCTACATTGTCTCCCGATGTTCTGACATCTTCTTCGACATCCTTCTTTCTTGCTGGAGTTAGATCATCAACAACCACATTGATGGATTCCATCACAGTTCTGGTTCTGGAATTGAATACTCTATATGCTCTGCTGTTTGTAGAGTATCCCAGGAATATTCCTGCATCACTCTTGGGATCCATCTTTCTCCTTTGCTCTCTGTCTGCCAAAATGTAACATGGACTTCCAAAGATGTGGAAGTGCTTGACAGTTGGCTTCCTCCCTTTCCAGATTTCATACAGTGTGGTTGGAGTCCCTCTTCTCAGTGTGACTCTGTTGTGGATGTAGCATGCTGTGTTCATGGCTTCAGCCCAGAGATTATAGGGAAGTTCTTTGGCATGAAGCATGACCCTAGCAGCCTCTTGCAAAGTCCTGTTTTTTCTTTCAACTATGCCATTCTGTTGTGGTGTAATGGCTGCAGAGAACTCATGAGTGATGCCTTCAGATGTGCAGAATTCAGTAAACTTGCTGTTTTCAAACTCTCTGCCATGGTCACTCCTGATTCTCTTGATGA
The DNA here is from genome assembly GCF_000004515.6 of Glycine max. Classification (NCBI taxonomy): domain Eukaryota; kingdom Viridiplantae; phylum Streptophyta; class Magnoliopsida; order Fabales; family Fabaceae; genus Glycine; species Glycine max. Next base: position 12,629,776 of record NC_016089.4, read on the forward strand.
CACAGTCTTTTTCTCTTTGAAGTCTTAGACTCAACTCCTTGAATACTTCAAAGGTGTCTGATTTTTCTCTGATAAAGTTGACCCAGGTAAATCTGGAGAAATCATCCACAACAACATAGGCATACCTCTTTCCTCCAAGGCTTTCAACTTGCATAGGCCCCATCAAGTCCATGTGAAGTAGTTCCAGCACCCTGGAAGTGGTCTGATGTTGAAGCTTCTGGTGGGACATCTTGACTTGCTTTCCAATCTGACATTCACCACAGATTCTGCCTTCTTCTATTTTCAGATTGGGAATGCCTCTAACAGCACCTTTGTCAATGATTTTCTTCATGCCTCTTAAGTGCAGATGTCCAAATCTTTGATGCCATATTCTGACTTCATCTTCTTTGGAGGATAGACATGTGGAGGAGTAACTGGTTTCTTGAGGTGTCCATAGGTAACAGTTGTCCTTTGATCTGCTGCCCTTCATTAGAACTTCACTCTTCTCATTTGTCACCAAGCATTCTGACTTTGTGAAGTTTACATTGAATCCTTCATCACACAACTGACTGATGCTGATCAGGTTTGCAGTCAGTCCCTTCACCAGCAGTACTTTGTTCAGACTAGGAAGTCCATCATGAACTAGCTTTCCCATTCCAATGATCTTTCCTTTAGAGCCATCTCCAAATGTCACATAGCTGGTGGAGCAGGGCTCAATGTTCACCAGGAATTCTTTAACTCCTGTCATGTGTCTGGAACAGCCGCTATCTAGGTACCAATCTTCCTTAGCTGATGCTCTAAGTGAAGTATGAACAACAAGACTGACAATCTTGTGTTTTGGAACCCACATCATCTTCTTTCTGCTGTTGCTACTTTGAGTTCCATGATGTGGATGGCCATGTAGATGATAGCAAAAGGGCTTTATGTGACCATACTTGCCACAGTAGTGACACCTCCACTTCTTTCTTTTACTTCTTTTACTCTTTTTCTGCTGCGTTCCATGATGTCGAGACCGATGTTGTGACATCGTGGCTCCGGTGCTGTTTTTGGCAGGAACAAATTCTGTCATGGTTATTCTGCCAGCAGATTTAAACCCAAGTCCTCTCTGGTTTCCAACATTCTTCCCAAGCTGTAGCACTTCATCAAGCATATCTGAGCCTTTATTCAGCATCTTTATTGATTTTGTCATGTTTTCCAGTTTAGAGTTCAGAAAACCAACTTCTCCTTTAAGCTCAGAGATCTCCTCTTCATGTGCCTCCTTCTCAGCCTCCAGATCTGCAATGACCTTCTTCAGTTGTGCTTCTTGCTGAAGGATCTTCTCACTTTTGATGCATAGTTTTCTATAGGATATAGCAAGCTCATCAAAAGTGATTTCACTATCTGTATCACTTGAATCTTCAGCAGATTCAAATCTCCCAGTGAGTGCATTTACATCTCTGTCAGAATCACTTTCTTGTTCACTCTCTGTATCATCAGACCGACATACAGAAAGTCCTTTCCTCTGCTTCTTGAGATGAGTGGGACATTCAGCTATGATGTGTCCATAGCCTTCACACCCATGGCATTGAATTCCTTTGCTGTGACTGGGCTTTTCATCTGACCTTTTCTGGTATTTACTACCTTTCCTGATGTCGAAAGGGATGTTCTGGACATGTGGTTTCTGCCTCCTGTCCATTCTGTTCAGCACTTTGTTGAACTGCTTTCCAAGGAGCACAACTGCCTTAGTCAGACCTTCATCAGTATCTAGGTCATACTCATCTTCTTCTCCTTCATCATTGGACACGAATGCCAAGTTCTTGCTCTTCTTTTCAGCCCTATCCGAGAGTCCTAGCTCAAAGGTTTGAAGGGAACCAATGAGTTCATCTACTCTCATGTTGCAAATGTCTTGGGCCTCCTCTATTGCAGTGACTTTCATGTCAAATCTCTTAGGCAAGGATCTGAGGATCTTTCTCACCAGCTTTTCATCTGTCATTCTTTCTCCCAAGGCAGTGCAAGCATTGACAATTTCAAGAATGTTCATGTGGAAGTCATGAATACACTCTTCCTCCTTCATCTTCAGATTTTCGAATTTTGTAGCCAATAGTTGCAATCTGGATATCTTCACTTTGGAGGTTCCTTCATGAGTGGTTTTCAGGATCTCCCATGCATCCTTGGCCACTGTGCATGTGTTGATCAGTCTGAAGATATTCTTGTCAACTCCATTGAATAGAGCATTCAAGGCTTTGGAGTTTCCAAGTGCCAATTCGTCTTCTTCTTTAGTCCAGTCTTCTTCTGGCTTCAATTCATTAGTGGGCTTTCCTTCTGTGTCCAGCATCTTGGGATGTTCCCAGCCTTTGATGACAGCTTTCCAGGTTCTGCTATCCAGTGATTTGAGGAAGGCCACCATCCTTGCTTTCCAGTATTCATAGTTGGTTCCATCCAGAATTGGTGGTCTGTTCACTGGTCCTCCTTCTTTCTCCATGTTCATCAGAATTTATCTCCCTAGATCTCACTCAGTGTTTTCGAGTGCCTGCTCTGATACCAATTGAAATTCTGATACTGGGGACAGATGTCGTACAGGATGTCACGACATCACGCTTCAGAACATGCAGATTGTATATGACCGTATGAACAGGTTAAACAAGTAAATAACACAAGAGAATTGTTAACCCAGTTCGGTGCAACCTCACCTACATCTGGGGGCTACCAAGCCAGGGAGGAAATCCACTAAAATAGTGTTAGTTCGAAGATCTAACAGCCACTGTTTACAACCTTCTCACCTAACCACTACCCGTGCAATCTCTACCTAAGAGCCACTCTTAGATATGAGAAACCCCTCTCACTCCCTCTCAAACACTCTCCCGTGTTTACAATCAAATCAAATACACACCAGAGATTGCTCTCTGAACAATAGAGATCAACTCCACACACTATAGAGATCAACTCTACACACTCAGGTCCAACACTTGATGTTAGAGTAACATCAAGGTGGCTCACAAAACACTCAAGTCCCAAAACTCACAAAATAACTCTTCAATCCCGGACTTGGTACAGAACTCGTGCAGCCTTCATGTTTATATAGCAGTGTGCGTTTCTGGGCTGCAACTACTTGTGCTGGATGAGATCTATCATTTTCCTGAAAATCTGCACTTAAAGATCTAAAAGATACAGTTTGATCTTTTAGTTTTTATCTTTAATCTTTAATCTCTGAACGAACTCTTCTACTTTAAAATTTGAACTTTAATTATCTTTTAATTCGTTCCTAAAGATAGATCACCAAATCTGTTGCTAACTGCACAATAATCTGTTAAAGAGATAACAGATTTATGTGTCCAGTATTTTCGGGCCGGATGTCAGGACATCGTGTCCGACATCGTGGATCCTGCACAATCTGTTAAAGATATAACAGATTTATGTGTCCAGTATTTTCGGGCAGGATGTCAGGCCATTGTATCCGACATCGTGGATCCTGCAGCTTCAATTCTTCATTTGACATTTTATCTTGCCTTGTGCATTGTGCAGCCCGATCTGATTCCTTGACATAACGTTGAACATCATGTGCAGCAACTCCAGCTTTCCTTCATTGTCTAAGTGCTTATGTTTTAACAAAATCTTAGCCAATCTTTTAAACACTCAGTAGAGCTAAGCACTAACACTTATCACGCGCCAGTTCCCCACTTGGGAATCGGGGTGGCATGGTTGCACAAAACTTGGTGGGTCTTGAGGGAACTCCTCTTCTATTGCGGCCACCTCCTCCTTGGACACCATTCCAGCGCTGGTGAAACACTGGCTAATACGGCCGGGCCATACCCTATCCGCCAGAAATCTTGACGGCACGTTCCTCCTCCCCGGCATCCCGGGCTCATACCCTAATCCATACTTGTATGAATTTCCCTTGATATCGACCATGTCGGCATTCCCGAGGCAGTCCTTGCCTAGACCCATTCCGGGCTCAAATCCGTTCCTGAGCATAACACGCGCCACCATTATGGCCGCTTTGGAGAGAGAAGGTAGCGACGAAATTGGTTCCACAGAGGCGCAGCTCACCACCTCAAAGGATTGGAAAGCCGTTTCCAATGATTCTTCCGCCGCTTCTACGTACAGTGCGGAGGAGGGGTAGCTCACTAACATATCCTCTTCACTCGACACTATCACTAAAAGTCCACCCACTGCGAACTTCAATTTCTGGTGAAGCGTTGAAGGGACCACTCCCAGGGCATGAATCCAAGGTCTTCCCAAGAGGAAGCTATAGGCAGGATTTATATCCATTACTTGAAACACCACGTTGCAAGTGTAGGGGCCTATCTGAATGGGAATGTCGATTTCCCTCATCACTTCCCGTCGAGTACCATCAAAGGCTCGCACCACCATCGAGCTCGGTTTTAAATGTGATGCACTAAAAGGAAGCTTTTCCAAAGTGGTCTTCGGCATTACATTTAAACTCGATCCATTGTCGATAAGTACCTTTGCGACAACGTGGTCCATACATCTCACTGACACATGTAGAGCCTTGTTGTGTCCTCTCCCCTCAACGGGAATCTCTTCTTCCGCAAACGCGATATAATTGTTGGTGGTTATATGATTAACGATGCCTTCGAAACCCTCCACCGAGATATCATGTGCTACATGGGCATTGTTAAGCACCTTCATCAACAACGCACGATGAGGCTCGGAGTTTATGAGTTCAAGCAAAGAGATCCTTGCCGGAGTTTTATTCAGCTGCTCGACTACCTTAAACTCGCTTTGTTGGATGAGGCGGAGGAACTCATGGGCTTCTTCCAAAGTCACTGTTTTTCCTTGAAGTCCTTCTTTCTTTTCGACCCCTCTTACTACTGGAGGATCTACTTCTTTCGAGGGGGTGGCTATGTCTGTGGGCTCTTGGATCATGGGCGCTTTCCCTTTGGAGGGCAATTCCGTCGGGTGAGGGGAAGCAAACACCCGACCACTGCGGGTTATGCCACTGAGGCTGGTGATGTTGGTTACCTTAGCTGATAGGGAGTCAACTTCGGTTGCAACTCTTTCGCTGGATGCGGGAGGGGTATACTTCCACGGAACGACCTTATTACTTTGATATGCAAATGGCGTTGGCTTGGGCGCCGCCCGGGGGTATATGGGTGTGGAGCCGGTCCCTTTTCTAGTAAAACATATCACTAGGGCCTTGGGGGTTAGAGGAACCCTCTTCTCTTCCGACTGCATGCAAATTTGTGGTTCTTCCCTCCCTCCTATGGACACTTCAACTGCCCCCAGTCCATGAGCCGCTGAAGCAATTCTTCTACCGCGAGACAGGTTTCCATGTCGTGCGACTCCCCGAGGTGAAACAAACATTCGTCCCTTTTGCCTCCGCCACGGGAGACCATGCATGCCGCTTGCAGTGATTGATAGATGAAGCGTCTAAAAGTAGCTACCTCTCCTAACCTCTTTGCCCGCGATGGCCCATCCTCTTCGACGGCGTTCACGCTAGCCCCTCCATGACTAGCTAGCGGGTTGGTTCTAACATTTGGGCCTTCCTCTTGAAATGATAGCCAACCGACACTGATTAGATGTCGTACCTTATATTTGAACGGGAGGCAGGAGTCAATGTTGTGTCTGGGAACTCCACTATGGTACGCACACTTGGCACCCGGGTCATACCACTTGGTGTAGGGTGGCTGGAGGACCTTCCCGGGTACGGCCACCACCAAATGATTCTCCAATAATGAAGGCCATAACTCGGAGTATGCCATAGGAATAGGAAGGAAGTTGTCTTTCGGGGGCGGGTGCTGTGCATATTTATAGGTCGCGTTGGGGGCTGTATTATTAACTAGCTGGGGTGCGGCTGGAGCTGTGCGTTGGGCCAGCGCTCTTTCTACTGCGGGTGGTCCTTTTACTTGAGTCGGGAGGGAATTCCTGGCTCGGATTAAAAAATTTGGGGGATTGGGCTGGTATGAGCTTTGGATATTTTGGGGTGCTTTCATCCACGTCGGGGCGGTGGTGACCGCGTGGGCGTCTCCTTCCTTTTTCCTCGCGCCCCCTACTGGGGCTCTTCTGTTGTTGTTGGGGGCCATATTGGCAGCATATTCGAACTTGCCTTTTCGTAGTCCGAATTCAATCCTTTCTCCGGCGAAGACGAGATCCGCAAAGTTAGCTGGCATGTAGCCTATCAGCTTTTCATAGTAGAACGTGGGTAACGTATCTACCATAATTGTGATCATCTCCCTCTCCGTCATGGACGGTACGACTTGGGCTGCGAGATCTCTCCATCTTTGGGCATATTCCTTAATGGACTCATGCTCTCGCTTAGTCATACCCTAAAGCTGGTTCCGATCAGGAGCCATGTCCGTATTGTACTAGTACTGCCTAATGAAGGCAGTTGCCAAGTCCTTCCATGATCGGATCTGGGAAGCTTCTAGATTGGTATACCATGTTACAGCTACACCGGCCAAGCTGTCTTGAAAGAAATGGACCAACTACTTTTCGTCCGCAGAATACGCCCCCATCTTTCGGCAATACATCCGGAGATGCCCTTTTGGACATGTCATCCCTTTGTACTTATCAAAGTCTGGTACTTTGAACTTGGGAGGGATGACGATGTTGGGCACGAGACACAAATCCGCCAAATCCGAGAATGGGTAATTACCAAGGCCCTCGACTGCTCTTAACCTCTCTTCAAGCGCCTCAATCTTTCCCTTATCTTCCGCGAAGGGAACATATTCTTTTACGGGTGTGGGTGAGGCTGGGATATGGCGGACTATGTTCGGTTGGGGTAGTTCATGTGGGGACAGATCTTTGAGGTGGAGCAGGGGGCCAAGATGGGTATCTCCTTCCTCATCGTCTTGCCCGGGATAGTCGTCATAAGGTGGGAGTTGCCCCTCGAAAGTAGGGGCTTGGCTTAAATCTTCTGGGGTGGCACGGGGGGTGAAGTCCGGAGGCAAGCCATAAGGATAAGCTTGCGGACTATACCTTCGACCAAACACGGTCGTGTTTCTGTCTCGGCCCGGATTTAAGGTGGGTTGCAGCACCGGCTCCGCTTCCCTAACTGTACTGGAGGCGGTTGCCGTGGCTTTATCCTCTATAGTTTTCTGGAGTTTTAACATGACCTCCGAGATGGAAGTCATTTGATCTTTTAAAGCCGATAGATCGACCTTCATCTGTTCCTGCACGCCCTCTTCATTATCCATTTTCTGGATCGAGTGTTATAGGGGTGCCTTGGTGTTTTCTTAGTTATGATGAAATTCCTAAAGAAATAAACAACGGTGAGTATGCCACCAAAACATGAATATGCAAATGGATGATCGGAGCACTTGGATCCACCCCAAGGTTTTTAGATAACATGATGAGTTCAGAACTTCTCATTTTTTTTATAAAAAGAACAAAACTTTCATCTAGCCAAGATTATACAAAGGTATTACAAGAGAACCTAACGATTTCTAATTATATGGGCCATCAAATCTATCATGTGTTGACAGTAATTGATTAGCCCATGAATCTCCTCGGGGGCCGTACACACTTCGGCCATGGCTTTTTCTTTGGCTAATAGACGCGGGAGGTCTTGATTTCCATTCAAGGTCAAGGCGAACCTATCCATCCACATAGTCGCTTCTTGATGCAATGCATCAATCACCCTCCCTCTTGCTTCTTTTTCGGCGTACACTTGTGCAAAATCCTCCACTAGCTTTTGTTCATGGGCCACAGACTGGTTTAACTCTTCCTTGTATTGCCCTATGATAGCTAGCATGCTTTGCTCCGTGGCTTCCAAGTGTTGAGCCAAACTCCTTTTGGACCTTGCGTAAGCAACTAACTCTTCTTTCAAGATCATGTCATGCACCCGTGACCGATCTCTTTCCTCTCTTCGGAGCTTGAGCTCATTGTTGCTACCCCACAATGCTCCTCGGAATTTCTCTCGGCCATATTCCTCCTTGCGGGCCCTTTTGGTTTCTTGTTCAAGGGTTCTTGCAGTGGCCGCGTTTTGTAACATCTCAATTTTTCGCAAATAAATTTAAAAAGCTTTTTAGTAAAAAATAAATAAATAAATAAATATATAGCAAATAATAGACTGAGTACCTTAGGTATAAATAGTTATGTTAAGTCAGTTGCCTCTTTTTTTTGCCTCATTTTCGTTTTTCCCCTTCTCCTCTCAAAACCCTTTCTTTTTCCCGCAGCCCACCAAACCTGTCTCAGAAAAACAACAATCTCGAACTCGTTCACCGTTGGATCGTCGTGAAATTTGAGTATCATGTTAACAACCAAATTCTGAACATTCTCACCGTTGGAAATTTCAAAATCATATCTGAGCTTAGAGGAAAACCCTTCGCATTGTAGCATTTTAATTTCCCGCAGAAACCCAAAACTGTCTCGGTAAAACTACGATCCCGGTTTCGTTAGCCGTTGGATTTTCATGAAATTTGGATATGTTGTTCGAAATTCAATTCCGCACGCTTCCACCGTTGGGATTTGCGAGATAATATTTGTGGAGGGAGAAAAAGGAATCGCATGAAGACAGTACAAGTGGAGGTTTCAATCTCTTCTCCGTCTCTCTGATGTTTGGGAATTCTATCGAAGCAGTCGGATGAATAATTGAAAGAATTTCAGGGAATCGCTAGAGATGTTGCTATCGCTGGCTGAAGACACGTGAGTCCGCTCAGAGGTAAGGGATGAGTTATTCACAGTTGGGGATTAGTGAGAACATGTGTAGGGATCCTTAGAGGATTAAATTGGGGTTTTATTTTGAGATGTTATTAAATTGCAATTTTTCCTTTATGATTATAAATAAAATATTGATGTCCTAATGAAAATTGCTTGATAAATTGTGCTCTTGATATTTGTATATTTCGACCTATGATTTTGATATAATTGTGTAATATTATTTAAGGGGTTTTAGTCCTAATGTTGTGATAGTCTTTTATATAAATTGTTATATTGAGGATATGAAATGATGATTCAAATTGTGAGTATGTGATGAATTGTAGAAGAACATGTTGCTTTGAGATTATAATATTGTTATTGAGATTGAGTATAAGTGTAAAGTTCAACATGTGTTAATTTGTGAGATACGTGTAAACATGTGATGGTGAATTGTGATACTATGAGATGTGAAATTGTGAATGAGTTCTAGTTGTGGATAAGTGTATAGTTAACATTTGATGTGAAATCACTTGTGTTGTAAGCTATGAATTGTACAATAACCCGACCAGTGTTATCTTGAGAAAAGCGTTGATGCGCAGTGTTAAAGAGAAATGTACGTTTCCTATTTAGGAACCAGTGTTAAATTGTAGCGCAATTGTGTTGAACGTGTTTAAAACACGAGTGTAAGGTCGTGGGTATTGTATAATTCATGAGCAGTGTCTGCATGCAAAAATTATTTTAAGGGTTGGACCTGAATCAGGAGGGAGAGGCCCTGACGGACTCTTCGGAGTGTAGGCCTTGGGGGTCACCGGGTTTGAGTGCTCCTTTAAGCCTATGTTGATCCCATATGGTTGGAACATTCTCGCAAAACATCGTGACCCTGACTGGTCTCCCTATGATCTTACTTAGTGAGAGTGACCTGACAAACCCATTGTGTGGTGTGTCTTGTTATGTACTCCTAAGCGCCCCAGGGTGGTTTTTCACTGACATGGTACCACATTGCATATAGGATTGAGTCTTAGCATAACTATTGCATATGCTTGCTAATTGATATGTTATTATATCTTGATCGAAGTGTGGGATTCTTGTGTAATGTGACTGATAATTGAAAAGTGAATTTTGAATGATGAAGTGGTGAAGTTACGTGAGCTATGTTTAAGCAAGTGGTATCTCATTTATATAATATGTATATTTAATTGTCTTGTTTCTCTATTAGCTAGGAATGTGATAACTCACTCCCTGTGTGTTGTTGTGTTTGGATCCTGTGATGATTTTGAACTTGTGTTCGGGGGAGCAGATGAATAGGTGGATGACTATGAAGAACCTCATGCTAAAGGACACGGGAACACAACGCTCTGATAGGATGTGACATTAGGATATAGGTTCTATATTAATTGTATGAAGCTTAGACGACCTTATTGAGTCGAGAATACTTTATTATTTATTTGGACAAGTTTGAATATGATGTAGAAGAAAATGAATGTGAGCCTTTTTCCCCTTTGAAAGACTTGTAAAAAAAAATGTTTTAAAAATACTTTTAATTAATATTTGAATTTTTTTTTATTCCTTATTAGTATATATGTGAGGGGTAGAGGGTGTCACACGTTTTCCTCTTGTAACTCGGTGCACTCTTTCCGGATGTGTGTAGCAGCTGATTTGAACTTCTCCTTGGCGAGTCTTGCCTTCCCTAGCTCCAATTTTAGAGCTCGGACTTCTTCATCTTCCTCCGGAGCTTCGAAGTTCTCCTCATCGATAACTTTCAACTTGGAGAGCCAATCTAACCCTCGCGTGTGAATTCTTAGCCATCCATGATAACCTCCGATGACGCCATTACGGATGCCCCTAAGCTCCTTGTCTTTCCTCAACGGACTCCTCCACGCCTTGTGGATTCTTTGTATAACCTTAAGACCTTGCGCACCTAAATCTTTCACAAGGAAAGGTGAGAGACTCCCTTCCGTTGGCGCTCCCCTCATGGGGTACCCTAGCTGTCTTATGGCGAGTGCGGGATTATAATTAATACACCCCCAAGTCCCTATCAATGGAACATTAGGGTAGTCCCCACACGAGAAAAGAACTCCTTCCTTGCCTTCCTTCCAACGAGGAAACCAATTGATCGCGCTGCCCCCTATCCCAGCCAAATGTTGGTCCCAATCGACTCTTCCTTTTTCGGCGCATGAGCGATAGCTTTGAAGCGGACACGGGTGTCTCGTGTCTTGTTGGAATAGGTGTGAAATCAACCACACACAGAGAGTGGGTAAACAACAGACAATCCGTGCATTGTTTTTCTCACACCTCCGGTCAAAGGTGTTAAACAAATCTGCCAAGATAGCCACCACTGGACTTTCCTTGCTATGGTGATATGCGAGGAAAGCATCAATGGTGGCTAAGTCTACCAAACCGTCAACGTTTGGAAAGAGGACAACCCCAAAAATCAGCAAAGCTAAAATATCTGCAAACGGGCCCCACTTCTCTTGGCTCGCCATATCCCTTGCCTTGCCTTCCAAGTATTTCCGAGGCAGGCCCACTACGCTGTTCCGAGTTTGCTTCATGCAATCCAACTCCTTTTCCGAATCTCCAACCACAGCTGCAATCTTGCTCAAGGAAGGAAGAAAGCCGGAGACAAGATACGGTTTTCTCCCCCCAAGAGGGCATCCTAATATCTCCTCAAACTCTTCAATAGTTGGTACCATTTGGAAGTCCCCAAATGTGAAACACCTCAACGGCTGGTCATAGTATTGGGCGAGGGATACGACAGCTTCCGTAAATACCTCCGCTGCGGTCAAATCTAGAATCTTCCCGTAGACTTTGCGGAAGGCTTGCCTTTGGAGGGGTCCCATCATTCGTCCCAATTCCTTGAGGCTAGTGACATCTAGACTTTTAACCTTGACTTGATAAAACCTTTTGCCGTTTTGATTTGTCCCCATCATTTACCTAAAAAAGGGGTGGATCAAGACTCCGACATGAATGATGCGATGCGTATGCATGAAACGGAAAGAAAACAAGATAAAGGGGTAATTCATACATACGAGACCGCAGAGACCCAATTTTAATGCTACGTTTTGGGCATGATGGCGCCTCAACGTAGCATTAAAAAGGTTACGTATTACTCTAAAGAAACCAAACATCACTAGCAAAAACTATAAACCAAAAAATGCATGAGAACGAATGGCACGGAGCGTGTTTGCTCTTTGCCCCTATTTGGGAACCTATAGGACAATATCTAGGGGTCTCTAATAACTACTCCCCAACAATTCATAACTCACACGACTGTTTTCTAGAGGTATCATCACTCAAGATAATAATATTGTGGCAGTATGGAATACCAGCGACAACACATTATAAAGAGAGAAAGCTCTAGACGAGGTTTCACTATTATCAAGCAAGTCGGAGACCTAGCATGATGATAGATTCACCTCCACTCCTTAAATTCCCATGAACCCGGGTGTAGGGCCCCTTTCCCTTTTTTTTTTTTACTCAAACCCGTGGGTGCTTAGAATGCAGTGTAAAGAATGCGAAATAGACAACAGTTATTTGCATTTTACACAGTTCAACAAATGCACACACAAAGTTTCACAATTCCACAATTCTTAAAACAGGCCTAACTCACAAAAAGTCCCCAGCGGAGTGAGCGAAGGCGAGCGAAAAGATTCTGGGTTCGTTCCCCAGTGGAGTCGCCAACTGTCGCAACGTGCCCTTTTGCGGGCGAGCGAAGGCGAGGCTCACGGGTGCGCTTTCCAAAGGAGGAAAGATGCGCGGAGTCGCCACCAACGTTTATTTGTGGAAAACGTCAGAAAATCCGAAGGAAACCGGTCAAGATGAAAATTCTAAGTTCGGGAGTTGTATTTACGCTTGAGGAAGGTATTAGCACCTCTCACGTTTGTCTCAAAGGACAACAACCTATTTTTTTAGAATTGTGGAAATTGTGTTACCTTAACTTTATTTCTTTTTATTTTTTGAGGTCGACAAAAGCGGGGCTTTTGCTCCTACGTACCCTCCATCGAAGAGGAAATCAGACCTACGTAGTTCTTTCTTATGCGTGAATCAAGTGATTCTTTTTACTTGAAAGACGATCATTTTAAGGCGTTGGACCTTAAAAATGATCCATTTTACTTGGTAAGAAACTGAAATGATAAACTTTCAAAACCCTATTTTTATGGACGAGCTTGACTAGGCGAGTTCATTTTAGCCTTAGTTTCACTTTAGTTATTAGTCAATTCAATTAAGAATGAGAAATCCCAAAGAGAAAACGTCCGATTGATTTTTCGCTTTATTTTACTAAAAGGGTATTTTTTTATTATTATATTATTATTTTACCTCTTTTTTGATTTACAACGTGGTTACGGCACGACCGAACGGTCGGAATTCATTTTAACAGAAATTAATGAATACTACAATTCAAATGATCGATGGAAATTTATTTTATTTTTAGATTAGGCGCGAAATGACTTAAATAAATGACTGAAGCACGTCAAAAGGGGGTACAAAAAGCGAATGAAAACGAGAATAAAAATACATGAAACAAAATGTGGACCACCACGGGTACATAGAATGAATTGAAAAGCTCGGTTTGAGGTACTTACCCGTTGAAGACTGAAGAAAACGAAGAACGAACGATGAATGTTGAAGAACGGTCGAGAATCTTCACGTAATTACTCACGGAAACGTTACGGAAACGCTTCGGCTTGGATTTTCTTCACGGAAATAATTTTCCTTAGCAATTTCGAGAGAATGAGAAGTGCCAAGAAGGCTCAACCCTTCTCCCTTCACTCCTCCCCCTATTTATAGCAAAATAGGGGAGGAGCTTGCCACTCAGCTCGCCCAGGCGAGCAAGGTTGATTCCTCCAGAAGCAACACCCTTCTGGAAAAAGAATCTGGAAGGCCCAAGTGGGCCTGATTGCTATTTGTACCCCCCTTTTTACTAAATGCACCCCCTTTACCTTTTTTTGGTAATTCTTTTTCCGTAACGTTACGAAAATTTACAAATTTTGTAACGATACTTATTTTCCTTCCGCAAGGTTACGAGTCCTTACGGATTATGTATTTACTCTTTTTTAGCTTTCAAAGAAGTTACGAAAACTCACGGATGGCGAAAAATACCTCCTTTCGATTTCCGTCACATCACGAAATTTTCACGGATCGCATAAGCCTGCTTCCTTTTGATTTTCGGCACGTCTCGGGACTTCACATGTTGTACAACAAAGGGTGCCAAATATCTCGAAGCGGCCAATCAATGGTTGTATATCATCAAATTATAATCCCCGGACGAAATTAGGGTATGACAGTGCACAACACAAGGAGTCCAATAGATGACATAAAACTCGTTCTCTATTATCATACCGATTGCCTTACATGCAATTATATTGTTAGTAACAATTTGTACCGCATTTGATGACCCAACCTACATAATTGCATCTTTGATGTGTTGAGCAATGAAATACTTGTTCTTTATATCACCAGAGCAATTTACCACCATTAAGAATATTGATCCACTCTTAGTGACAAACATGAAGTTGATAAGAGGTATTCTTTGAGGATCACTCCACTCATCACTAAAAATGGTCACACCTTTCTAGTTCCATAAATTTCTTATTGGTTGCAAGAGGTTCTCCATATGGCTTCTCTCTGTTGTAAGGTAGTTCTCAACTTATTGTAGCTTGGAGGCTTATATCCACTGAGATTAGGAGTATTGGCAACATAAGAAAAATGCCTCCCTATAATAAGGATTCCTTGCTAAATGAAATGGTAGTCTTGAAGAGAAAAATATCCCTGCAATTCTGGCATCAAGAACATCTCTGTCTTGTAAATTGAAACATTTTTCTAACGGACCTGGGACTTTTGGAGAAGTACCATCTTGTGTTTGTTTGTTTACCAATTTTGATTTCGAAAAGGCTGTTGAGAAATTCAAGAGGTTGGATTTTGAATGAAGCTTTGAATTTTCTTTATCCAAATCTGATTATAAAGCAGAAATCAAGAAAGCAGTAGATGCAATGGAGAAATTTGAAGGTCTTGTTATTGAAGAGCCGCATGAAGAAATTAATGCCTCTGTTGAAATCTTCAACAATGCTTATGAAGCTCGAAAATGAATCCAACAGTATGCTAAAGCTATTGAAGAAATCAAACTATCTTTGCTAAAGCTATTGAAGAAATCAAACTATCTACCCATGAGGATAGAGAAAAACTAGCCAATGCAAGGCTAGAAATGGGTATGACAGTAAATGATCTGATAAGTCATTTTGAAAAGCTTATTGCTCAGGAAGAAAGTTCAGAAAATATTGCTAGCTCAACTTTGCCCTACTCAAAATAAACTGAATGCAATTCGCCAACAAATTACAGACATTCGATCATCTAAAGAGTCGAATGAGAAACAAAAAGAAATGTTCTATTCGGTAGCTACTTCCAATGCAATAATTTTAAATGAACATCTGGAAAAGAAGCTAGAAGAGATTATTTAGAACAAGCTCAAGTGCAATCAACAAATTAATGCATTATCTACTTGGATCGAGGCTCATAACGAACACAAAATGCCATTAGCAACCCAATTCATCTTTAAATTAGCTTCAGTCTTGACATAGTTATTATGGAGCAAAAAACTCCTGTAACAATGTGATACAACTGCTATGCTCAGGGACTGCCTTTGAGGGCCAGGACCTCCAGATAAGGAAAGGAGAGGCAAGAAAGTAGAGAAGCAAAGATTGAAAAGGATAGTATTGTTCTTATTGATTTGCTGGTTATTTACATATGTATATATAATGCCTACTACTAACGGAATTATCCTGATTCTCTAGGAATATTTCTTTAAAAGAATTGGTTGGGAATGTTCCCTAGCTGGAGACAACACAATCCAGCAAATCCTTCACTGCCACTCAGCTTTTGCATTGCATATCAGACATAATCCTTGAGGTACGAAGGTCTGGTAATACTGCTCTTACTCTTTGCCATTTGTACCCGTGTTTGCTGTTGTGATTCCTATTTCTCTTTCTGGTATTGGTTCTGCTGTGCTATCATCTTCCTTCGGCCCTTGAAGAATCATCTTGTTCTCAAGGTGATGATCCTGTCGCAGCTGGTCCTAGTCTTCCCATGAGGTGTCGTGGGGGACATTCCCCACCATTGGACTAGCACTTCCCATGGAGCATCCTTGTTAGGAGATGAACGATGACAATCCAAAATAACTAAAGGAGTGATTAAAGGCTGATCATTGATGAAGTGGTCTGGCAATTAAGCGATGTTGGCGCTATCGGGGGTGCCGTGAAACTGTTTGAGCATTGAGTAGTGAAATACAGGGTGTATATATACGAGCACTTTTCGGGAGTTGCAATCGATATGCAATTGGGCCGACTTGGTCAATGATTTGAAATGGACCGTAGAAGCGTTTAGCCAGCTTTCTGGAAATAGCCTATGCTCCCTTGTAATCTGACATGGTGGCCTCCTTGTTCATTGACATTGTCGTGAAGTTACATGGCACTCCCATGTGAACTGAGCGATGAACTGTATTACATCGCTAAGCGTTTAGCCAGCTTTCTGGAAGCAAAGAGTAAGGGAAAAGTACGTGGGTATGTATAGGAATTTGACACATTTTAAATAAAAAGTAATGTATTTTGTTTGAAAATAATTACATTTCTATCCATTTCCAATCAACATGTTGGTTACTCGTGTTTAAAGATAGGAATGAAGAAAAGTAACCTCACAAATTAAATAGTTTTACTATAAGATTATATGTAATTTGTAGTATAATCAGATTTTAGTGTTCATTTGACTTGTAATTGCTTTTATAAGGTGGTGACAAAACCTGCTTCAATCATAAAGTTAAAATAAAAATCACATAAGATCATGCTTCTATTGAGAAAACAATCAAGATATTTCAATTCTAAGCATAAAGTTCAAATGGCATGTTCATTTTAATTGTTCCCTAATTAATCCCCTAGCTAGCAGCAAATAACTCTAAAAATTAAAATCACGTTAGTAAGTTAGAATCAACTCAACAAAGGTTGCTTACCACAATATAATGAATATCATCTCTTGCAAGGATAAAGAAGGACAATTTATCAAAATGGTGTCCACAATATAATGAATATCACCAGGAATGAAAAAATTATTATTTAGAGGATGTAAACCACTTATCTTCAGGAGAAAGTGCAAGGAAACATTTACAAATAGATAAAATAAATACATCAAAGATAAAACCGTAAAAATGACAAAAAGGAATGAACTTGCCATATCAAAATGCAAGGATAAAAAAGGACAATTTCTCAAAATGGTGCCCACGACATAATGAATATCACCAGGAATAAAAAAAATATTTAAAGGATGTAGATATACAACAGCATCTAACCTATAAAGTGATACATCCTCTATACTACTACTCACTTATCCTGTTCAGAATTGGAAAAAAAGCAATTTATATATCATCTACTATACTTTCCATTCATTACATCCTTACCCCCGACATATACTAATCAAAATTATGATTCTAAAAATCAAAATCCATCATTCCCTTAACCAACCCACTCATTTTACTAAAGTGAAGGATAGGCGGTTGATTTTACAAAAGTGAGAATTAAAAAATGCAGATCTTTAGCAGGAAAAATTGAGCAAGAATCAATTTTGTGAATATTGAAGTCAGAATCCTATCCTTGCTGGAATTTGAAAGGCTAACAATCCAAAGTGAGAATAAAAGAATGCAAAATCTCAAATAAATAAATAAATAAATAGAACACTAAAAAAATAGAACAAACTGTTCTTCTAAAATGTCAAAGTGAAAGGAAACATTCAGAAATAAAACCGTAAAGATGACAAAAAAGAATGAACTTACCATAAAAAAATAAGACACAATGAAATCCACTTCAGATTTACCACACGAAATCTTCTTTGCTTCAAGCAATGTTGCGTTGTTTCAAAAGCTTTCTTATCTTCTTCTAGTGATGCAATTTGAATACAAAATAAAACTAACAATGAACATTTTAAAAAACAGTAAAAAAAACACAGCAAAAAGGTGATGCAATTTGAATACAAAATAAAACTAAAAGTGAACATAAAAAAACACTGAAAAAAACAGCAAAAAGATTACCAAAATCATACAAAATACCTTCAAGATGGTAGATTTTCCATACCCATTGGCTTCGATAAGCGTCCAAAACTACCTGCAAGGAATGCAAATCGAACAATCCTTAAGAACCGGTACATCCTGTGTTTGCTTATCTCCACTAAAAAAAATCAAAACAATCAAAATCTAAAAATAGAACAAACTCTTCTTCTAAAATGGCAAAGTGCAAGGAAACATTTACAAATAAAACCGTAAAGATGACAAAAAGGAATGAACTTACCATATCAAATCGGGTTTACCATAAAAAAAAAGAGACAATGAAATCCACTTCAGATTTACCACATGAAATCTTCTCTGCTTTAAGCAATGTTGCCAGCTCTTTTGAGTGTGTCATTCCAAAAGCATTCTTATCTTCTTCTAGTGATGCAATTTGAATACAAAATAAAACTAAAAGTGAACATAAAAAAAAACATGCACTGAAAAAAAACAGCAAAAAGATGACCAAAATCGTGCAAAATACCTTTAAGAGGGAAGATTTTCCACACCCATTGAGTCCAATAAGCGTCCAAAACTACCTGTAGGGAATGCAAATCAAACAATCGTTAAAAAATTGGTACATCCTGTGTTTGCCTATCTCCACTAAAAAAATCAAAACAGCAAAAAAAACACAACAAAAAGGTGATGCAATTTGAATACAAAATAAAACTAAAAGTGAACATAAAAAAAATAGCAAAAAGGTGACCAAAATCGTGCAAAATACCTTCAAGAGGGTAGATTTTCCACACCCATTGGATCCAACAAGTGTCCAAAACTACCTGCAAGGAATGAAAATCGAACAATCCTTAAGAACTGGTACATCTTGTGTTTGCCTATCTCCACTAAAAAAAATAAAAAAATCAAAATCTAAAGCTTGAATGAAAACTGTTCGAGAAAATGTTCAACTAAAAAGTGAAATAAAGGAAGAAAGAGAAAGATAAGAGGAAAAAAAGAAAAAAAGCAGGAGAAGATTGAGGAAGAGAAAGATAAAAATGAAGGAGTGTAACGGCCTCGTAGGAACATGATTGACGAAGAAGAAAGGAGGTGGCTCTAGCAGTGCAACCAGCGAGCAAGAGGCAAAATGGTGTCGTTTGGGTAGAGAAATGAGGAACTGTACAGAGAGAGGGGTTCTAGAAAGGTCAAGGAGATGCATACGGTCCTAAGAGTAGCAACGTCACTCTCAAACGCAAAAGCAAAATAAACAAGGATTGTGGAAATATCATAAATGCCACTGTTTTATACCAAGTGTCAACAATTGAACATATCCATTATGGACATTTCCTTGGTTGGACTAAAAAGACCATAAAGTCAAAAAAATTAACATGTGTCAACAAATAAAGTGAGGTTAAAAATGTAATTCCCCTAGATTACACCTTTATATTAGATATTAGATAGATATTTTGGGCCCTCCAAACCCTAGGCCCTGACCATTGTCCCACTAACTAGGCCCATGCCAGACCCAAAAAGATTGCTATAAATATACGAGTATGTACCTAGGTCAACTCACTTGCTTCCATCTCCATCATCGTCAAAGCGGCGCATAGTCTTTCCACTAGCTTTCTTACTCAATATCAGGTAATTGCTTGCTTTCTCTCAGTTTTTTTTTTTCAAATTTCTTATCATAATTTATACTAGTATATACCTATGATTAAATTTAAGTTTAGATTTGTGTTTATGTCATCAACTTATCGATGTCAAAGTTGGGTCTTTTAAAATGAGTTTCTACTTATTTGTTACAAGCCCTAATTATAAGATTTTAGTATAAAAAAACGTATGCTCTGCCTTCCTATTTCAAATTATCATATTTTTTTTGTTATTTTTGTATTACTTTCCACATAATGAAAAAGAATCATGTTTTCCTTCTATTAAATTGAATTTTTTGGAATAATTCTTCAAAAAAATTGATCATTACAATTGTTGGAAATAATGGCTTAGGCCCGTTCTGGGTGGTAGCCATGAGCTTTCAAATTTCTGTTTTATAATGCAATTTCGAAAAGAAAACTTGTTTGGGAAAAATGCGACTGAGTTGATTTTTTTACTTCATTTCAAAATAGTTTTAATCTCATTTCAAAAACAATAAAAACAGATTTCTTGATTATTGTTTGTTGTTTCACACTCTCACACTTCTACCTTCACTTGATCCGCTCACCAAAACCACCACCAACCTCCCTTTATTAGATCTGTTCGCCCAAACCATCACCGTGCCACCAAGCAGCCTCCTGTTCATCAGATCTGTTTGTCCAAACCACCACTAGCCTCCTATTCATCATATCCCCTTGCCCAAACCACCACCGCACCACCACTAGTCTTCCCTAGATCCACTCAGCAAAACCACCATTATGCCACCACCAACCTCCCCCTTCACTAGATCTGTTTGCCACCAATCTCCCTTTCATTAGATCCCCTCACCCAAACCACACCACCGCACACCAGTGGCCTCCCTTTCACTAGATCCAATTGCCCAAACCACCACCAGCCTCCCCTCCCCCAAATCTGCTCCCAAAACCACCAATATAGGCCACCACCAACCTCCACTTCTTCAGATGTGCTCGTCCAAACAACCACTGCACCAGATCTATTTGAT
Source organism: Glycine max (assembly GCF_000004515.6). Taxonomy (NCBI): domain Eukaryota; kingdom Viridiplantae; phylum Streptophyta; class Magnoliopsida; order Fabales; family Fabaceae; genus Glycine; species Glycine max. Next base: position 12,649,995 of record NC_016089.4, read on the forward strand.
CATTGCTGGAAAAGGATTTTGAAGTTCCGTTTCTATTTTGCAACAGGGTTTTAAAAACAAATTTGAAATTAAAAACTCGGTTTTGAATTTATAAAATTTCAAAACAAAAAACAGAAAATGACCCTGAGTGGGGCCTTAGTTTTCTGCATAAAAACTGAATTTTTTGAGTTCCATTTTAAATTATGGTTCATTTTTCATTTTATTTGTGACATGCACCATAACAAGATATTGCTCATGCCTTGTTTTTATTAAGGCGGATGTTAGTGGAAATTTAATGCATCATTATAATAATCGATTATTTACTAACACCTCAAACATACCTATCAATTTGGCTAATGAAATGTTGTACAGAAGTCACGAATGGCTTAAGAACTTTTTCTTTATCTGTTAATATAACATTCAAAGATTTCAGTAGCACATATTTTGCTTTTATTGTCATAGTATGAATATAGCTTTAGCATCTCAGAAAATTTTCACATTGAGGTCCATATAGAAATGTTAAGGTTTTAGTATTTTGTAATTACAGTCCTTAATTACCATATTTGCAATACAACTACGTTTACAATTTAAGACTTTGAATGTTAGTAAAGCAGACTTTATACCTTTTGAAACTAACGTGAAGGATTGGATTCTAAGTAAATCGAAGCACATTGTTTCATCATTTGAAGAATAGATTGGCTTTGTTAGTTTTGGAGTACAAATATAATTCTACAGTATAAGGTCTTTTTGTAGAAGAGCAAGCAAAAATCTATGAAGACATTTTCAACGAAGTAAAACTATTGAGTTATCAAATTTATACATATTCATGTGTGTGGGTATGTAATATGGTTGAATCATGTACCTTTTGTACTTATATAATGTTTATCATCTATTTACTCTTTGTTTGAATTTTTATTTTACTTATGTTTTGGTTCGAGAAGGCTGGCCATGGTGAACACATTCATGAAATCAGTGAAGTGCAAAGTAACTAATGTGATTTATAGCATCCTATAACACTTGCTTATCCTTGTGAAGATCAGTATACTATCAAACAAATGGAGGTATACATGGGCTTCAATCCCACAAACAATAATATGCAGCAATGACCAGTGTACTATGAAGGTGAGAATTTCCCTACCAAGTGACATGATTGATATCTTTCTTCAATACTTGCCCCTCCAAGACGTTGTTAGAACATATATACTATCAAAGGATTAGAGGCCATAATTGGGCTTCAATCCCACTGTTTAGATATGATTTTTTTGAGAAGTGTAAGGATCTAGAATACCTTGAAATTTCAAGTATGTCATGGCAGTTCTTCTGCTGCACAGTGGTTCAATACATGAGTTTACTTTTTACATCACTAAATACTTCCCAATTAAAATTGAATTGCTCAATAAAAGGAGTTTATTATTACATGAAAATAAAGTGATTTAATTTCATGAGTTTTCAACTAATTAACATATATCAAACAACCTAATCCAATAGTGTTATATTTGATATGGATCACTTTGTTGGTTAGTAAGCTCATGAAATTTAATTACCTTTTCTTGATAAGAATGAAATAAACTTTTTGAGGGATTCAATTTTGATTGGAAAGTTCGTATGAATTAATGTAAAAAGTAAATCCATGTAATGGCCCATCGTGTAGCAAAAGAACTTCCCTAAGAATATTTGAAACTTCAAGGTATTCTAGATTCCTACATTTCTAAAAAAAAATTATATGTAAACTCAACTTGTGGAATTGAAGCCCACTTATACATCCAATCCTTGGATAGTATATTGGTTCTAACTACGTCTTGCAGGGGCAAGTATTGTAGAATGATATATCAATCATGTCACTTGGTAGGAAAATTCTCACCTTGATAGTACATCGGTCATAACAGCATATTTTTGTTTGTTGTATTGGAAATTGAATCCAGACTATTTTTTCATTTCTGCTATCTCTATATTTCTTTTTTATGGGGTCTGAACATTCCCCATTCTATTATACTCTTTCTCAATGATGATGAAATCTGAAAAGAAATTCGGAAAATGGTATACGAGAAAGGAAACGGAACCTGTGAAATATGCTTCTCCAGGTATTAAATTTTGTCATTCAATTTTTCATCTTTTCTTTTGGTTTCACACTTTTGGCACAATGCCCTTTTCATTTTTTAAATAAGTTATAATGAACCATGCTTTCTTGGTTGGTGATGACATCTTATAAGAGTTGTTTATCAACAATATCTTGAAAAGTTTTATGCATGAAAGTGGGAAGAAGGACATCAAGAATGGAAAACCCTTGTTTTAAAAACATCAAGATGGAAAAGCTCTTGTAAAGCCCTCATTTTTGTAGGATTTATGTTAATGATTAAAATGGATAATTAATTGATTGATGGAAAAGAAGGTTGTAGAGACCGCCTCAACCCAGCTATTTTCAAAAGAAATCTGGCATCTCTATGGTCATGAGATTTTTCACTCTAGCACAACTTGGCTTGAAACAAGACATTTCCCCAGGTAAACAACACTACCATTGATTTAATTTTATCATTAACAAAGTGACCTAATTAAAATCAATTTGATTTAATTTTATCATTAATAAAACCAGTTGTATTTTTTTTTAAATAATTTGATTTAAGTGTTTTTTTACTTATCCATCCAAGCTCATCTACCCGGAATAAAAAAATACAAAATTAATTAATAAATAAATTAGGGATCAAGATGCACATATAGCGATGTTGACAAACTAAATCAGGCTTATCCTAATTTTTGTATTGGTTGTCTTAAAAAAACTCATTGAAATATAAAAATTCATAATTTGTTAACATTTTGGGTTTTATTTCTCAAAATGAATTTAAAGACTTAAATTTTACAACAATCACCTATATTCCAACAAGCAAAAACTTTAAGCCTGATTATTAATTTAAAGGCTGGAGGATTACACGTTGTAGGATTATTATGAGGTGGTTCCCTTCCCCTGTTCTCTACTTCTTCTCTGTTGAGAGCTTGTTTCTTCTGCCTGTTATTCCTTTCTCTCACCTTACCCCTTTCTCTCAGGTGATTTTGTTGCTAGTATACGGCCGATGAGTGTGCCATGATCATCGTTCTTCTTCTACTTCGTTGTCTCGCTATTTCTGTAGCTTATCGTTGATTTTTGTTTTCTGTTCATTGTAATAAACTACTGTTGCATAATTGAATTGTTTTCATTTCAGTGCATTATGAATGCACAAAAAAAAAATTTAAGACAAAAACCCAATATCTCATTTATTTCAATTGTTTTATGTTAAGTTTATTGTAGTAATATAAGATCTAATTTAATAAAATAAAAAAGATGGTTGCATGGCACGAACTGCGGAGTGTGGAGAGGGTGTTGCTATGGCTACAATGATTGACATAGCAGAGTAAGATCATTGGCTATTGGGATCATCATTCTATGTCACAAATAATTTTCAAAACATTCAGCAGACTTCGCCATTTGAGGGTCCAGACCAAATCTTCATTGGTAATGGATAAGGTCTGAACATTTCATCTTTTGGCAATTCCAATTAATTTCATCTCACCTTATGATCCTGATTTAAAACTTGTCCTTAAATTTATGTTGCATGTTCCTAAAATCAGTAAAAATCTAATTAGCATGAGCAAAGCTGCTCGTGACAATTGTGTCTTTTTCGAATTCCATACTAATCGTTGCTTTGTCGAAAGTCAGGATTCCAATGAAATCCTTCTTCGGGGAGATGTTGTTCCTAATGGTCAGTGCCAATTTCCGAGTCTCCAGTTCTACTCAATCGTGCCTTCTATAACTATTGTTTCCAGTGTTACTCCTTGTATAAATGTTGTTTCTATTGATGATTGTAATAATAAAGTGCCCGTTGTAACCTGAAATTGTCTGTTAAAGATTATTTGCCATTCTGTTTAGCCCGTTGTTTGGGCAAAATACATCGTTTACCATCTAAGTTGTGTCAAACTGTGTATCATTTTCCTTTAGAATTGATATATAGTGACTTGTGGGGTCCTACCCACATGCCTTCTCACTGTAATTTCAGATATTATGTCTTTTGTTGAAGCTCACTCTTGGTTTACGTGATTATATTTGCTTAAGAATAAATCTGATGCGCTAAATGTTTTTAGACAATTCAAGTCAATGGTTGAATTACAGATTGGGGCGGGAGGGTGAATTTCGTAGCTTTTCCTCTTATCTGGGTGATTGATGCATTTTTCATAGGCTTTCATGCCCCCCACACATCATCAGAATGGTGCGATTGAATGCAAGCACAAACACATTGTTGAGCTTGGTTTGTCTTTACTTAGTCATGAATCTCTTCCCTTAACCATATCGGATCATGTTTTTGTTACTGCAATTTATCTAATAAATTGTCTTCCTTCGACACCAACAGACCTGCTAATGTTCATCCTATGGTCACTAGAGCAAAGAATGGGATAGATCAACCAAGAATTCATCCTACTTTGCTTCTTGCTCGTGCTGAACCTAAATATGTCAAACAAGCACTGCAGGGTCCTAAATGGGTTACTACCATGACCGATGAATTCAATGCTCTTCAAATAAGTTATACTTGTACTCTAGTTCCCTTACCTCAGAATAGAATTGCAATTAGGTGTAAGTGGGTGTTTAGAGTGAAAGAAAATTCTGATGGTACTGTCAACAAATATAAAGATTGATTGGTTGCAAAGGGTTTTAACCAACAATTTGGATTTGATTTTCATGAAACTTTTTCCCGTTAAAAAAACCTGTCACTATAAGGGTCATTCTCACTCTTGCTCTCAGTTACAAGTGGCCTCTATTATAACTGGATGTAAATAATACCTTTCTTAACGGGTTCTTACAAGAAGAGGTGTATATGACTCAACCCTAAGGTTTTCTGTCATCAGACAAGTCATTCGTATGCAAGTTAAATAAGGCTATCTATGGTCTAAAACAAGCTCCTAGAGCTTGGTTTGAATGGCTGAAAACAACTCTGTTACAGCTTGGCTTTTCTGACAGCAAGTGCAACCCTTCCTTGTTCACATACAAAACTAAAACTGCCACAGTTTATATCCTGCTGTATGCTGATTTTATCATCATCGCTGGTAGTTCTTCATCTCAAGTAGCTTGGTGCCCTTCATTTTTTTTGGGCATTGAGGCTCATTTTTAATCTAATGGGTCTCTACTTATAACTCTATCAAACTACATCGAGATTTATTGGTCAAGATTGATGTGTTGGAATCTAAACCTATTTCTTCTCCTATGGTTTCTAGCTGCAAGTTGTCCAAGCATGATTCTGATTTGCTGCAGGATGCTTCCTTCTACAGTCCATTGTTGGTGCCTTACAATATGTTACTTACCCTGAGCAGCTGATGCTCTCCTTTAATAAACATGGAAGTAATTGATCCTTGCTACTGTATCTCTTATTTATAATGATGACATTAATTATAGAGAGATCATTTTTACTTTATAATATGAATTATTATATTTATTATATACAGTATATAATTATTTGTAATAATATTAATTATTAAATTTAATATATTTATTGCATGGTCAATAAATAAATTAAACACATTTATTAAATGTATGAATGGTCAAATGAATCTCTATCTCTACGCACTACATTCCCCCTCCCCAAAGAATATAATAAGCACTTTAGGAGATAAATATAATTTATCTCTTGTTTTAATATGCACAAGTGTGTATATGTGTATATGTGTGCACACAGAGATAGATATGACAATCCATACATCAAATAATTAAATTTAATAAATGGGTTTAATTATTCATTGACCATGAAATAAATGTATTGAATTTGATAGTTAATATTATTAAAATTAATTATATATTATATATAATAAATATAACAATTGATATTATAAAATAAAATTTATCTCTCTATAATTAATATCATCATTATAAATAAGAGAGTAACAAGGGTCAATTATTTCTCTTTATCAAAGGAGAGCGTACCCCTCTATTGACTTTTATCTTCGCCAAAAAAGAGGATGCATGATTCCCTCTATTAATTTTCTTCACTAAACTTCGGTGATCAATTGCCTCCCGTCTCTCTTAACATTTCTTAACTCTTTTCACCATGATTTGGTTATCTTGTCAGTCAATTTGATTTTACTTAAATCTTCACTTTTGTCGTCAAATGAATTTGTTTTTCATGGGCAAAATGAAAAAAATACTAAATTGTAGGAGAAAAAAAGTATTTAAGCTTAAAATATTAAAATTTTTACTTCCCTTTTAAAATCATTGTACGATCTTCATAGTTTTTGAAACAAAAACTACATAGAAACAAATCTATTTTTAATCAAAATGAATACTATATTAAATTTGATTGGGCTTCATATTAATGGATTGTGTTATTAACACTTGTGTACCATCATGTCTATGTGATATTAATGGATTATTTACTAACACATGCAACCTCATACATGCACACAAGCACACGATTAGGTACGCATCAACAGGGTCAACCCTGAAGAGTGGCAAGGGAGTGCCACTGCTCAAGGCCCATGGTTGAAGAGGGCCAAAAAATAATTCAAAATTTTTTAATAACACTTGTTTTTTTTTTTATTTTCTTGGTTCTCAAATTTCAACTTATCCAAGCATTAAAAATAATAGTAATAATTCTATATAATAAAATTAAACTCCTATTAACATTTGTTATTTAGTGTTTGTGTGTTTATAAGTAGAAAAATGTTGTATGTAATATATTGTGGAATATTCATTTATATTTACACATTAAGGGCTGTTTTTCTTATAAACAAAAGGAAATTTGTTAATAATGAGTACACATTAAGGCCCTTATTTATCATTTTGCCTTAGAGTCCATGAAATGTCGGGACTGGGCCTGCATGCACATCAATTAGGTTCATTAATATTGTAGAGCAATTATATAATGAACTGTTTTATTATTTGTTGATGTAACTTTTCAAAATTTTAGTATCCTTTTTTCTGTTTTTTAAACACAGTAAAGGAATATAGTTTTTGTTTAAAACTTCTTGTCATATATAGTTTCACACATGGAGGTCTATGACAGTATTATGTCTTTAAAGTTTCATTATGCATATTCTAATAATGTTCCTCAGTTTTTGTATGTGAAAGTATTTGCTTTTGTAGTTTAAAACCTTGCATACTGGTGTAACAACCCATACCTTTTGATTTAGATTTGATAGAATCTAAGGTGACAAATTATTTTCTACACAAATCAAAGCGCATGTTGTTTTAGTATTCACATAAGCATATTCAAATTGATTTAGATTGCCTTTTTTAGTTTTGCTCTAAAAGAGCAAGCATAATACTATAATTAAAGACATTTTCATTCAACTAAAAGTACTAAGGTACCAATTCTATGAACTTTAGGTGTGTGGGTGTGTAATATAATTGAGTAGGGATGCGTGTACTTTTGTACTTTCACAGTAATAATATTACAATTCATCACTTTGTTGTTGAATTTATAGTTTATGTATGATTGGGAAGAATTAGACTATGTATTGTTGCTGCAGAGGTTGAAAAAACATGAATCGTAAATGAAGGCTGAGTTGTAAATTAAGTCGTTCTCTTTAAGACGTTTTGTTCCTATACTAGAATTGTATAGTAGTGTATACCCTATCGTCCCTATAGGAGAAAACAATACTATAAAACTCTCTGCATAGAAGAGAACTCAACAAACCAAAACCCACATAATAATAAAATTTGCTCGGTAACAAAAAATAGGAAAACTCAGGTTTTAGGAAACAACTCTTTTGGTTTTTCAAGATTTTTTCTATTTTTTCAAAAATATAAAACATCTTTTTATACACACGAAAATCATGATCATTCACTTAATTGGTGTTAAAAACCAATGAACCAGATTAATAATTAGCTTCACTACTGCTAGAAAAACTTTAAGACAAACTAATTAACTTCCAACCACTAAAAAACATTAAATCGGATTAATTATCATTATGACGACTAAAAATACATTAACTTAGATTTTCTTGTTAAGAAGTCATTCAATAATCCATTGTTGAATGATTTATTAAAAAATTAATCTGTGTGTATTTTTAAGGTGTCAGTGTAAACACAATTAATCTGATTTAATGTTTTTAGCCATTGGAAGTTAATTAATCTAAAAGTTTTTCTAGACACTGAAGCTAATTAATAGGGTTTAGTGGTTTTTAACACAATTTAAGTGAATGATTGTGATTTTCATGTTATAAAAGATGTTCTTAGTTCTGAAAGAATAGAGAAAAAATCTAGAACATCAAAAAAATTGTTTCCTTAAAACTGTGTTTTCCTTTTCTTTCTTTTTTTCAAACAAGAGGCATTTCAAATTGACTTATCAGATCATTCACTTTGTCAAAGTCATTGTTAGCCTTGTCTAGTTTTTCATTTGAGCTTGTTCTATCTCTTCTAGCTTCTTTTCCAGATGTTCTTTAAAAATTATTGCATTGGAAGTAGCTACCGAAAATAACATTTCTTTTTGTTTCTCATTCGACTCTTTTGATGATTGAGTGTTTGTAATTTTCTGAAGAACCGCATTCAGTTTATTTTGAATAGGACGAAGTTGAGCTAACAATACTTCTTCCTGTGCCACCAAATATTTTTCTGAACTTTCTTCCTGAGCAATAGGCTTTCCAAATTTACTTATCAGATCATTTACTTTATCATACCCATTTGTAGCCTTGGCTAGTTTTTCTCTATCCTCTTGGGTAGAAAGTTCAATTTTTCTTCAATAGTTTTAGCATATTGTTGGATTGGTTTTTTTATCTTCATAAGCATTGTTGAAGATTTCAACAAAGGCATTCATTTCTTCATGCAGCTCTTCAGTAACAAGACCTTCAACTTCTTTCTTTCTAACTACAAAGTTTTACATGGACTGTTTATAGAAATATTTTGTTATGTATTACATTTAAAACATATTTGGAAAGAGTGTTTTCGTTAGTGACAATTTGTCATTAATTGAGTGTTAATACATGTAATAACTATTGATAGGAGTAGTTGTTCTTTTGCATTGCATAACTTTATATCAAAACATGACAAATATTTGATCAATCAAAAAATAACCATATACTACTGCCAGGTTGTTCAAATACACCAAAATATGAAAACAAAACAATGTCTCTAAACGATAGAAAATTACATGATAAGACTTTAGCAAGGTCTACATAAAATTGTCAAAAAAAAAAAAGATCATAAGTTGATTTGTTGAGTCTTCAATTAGAGTCACTATCATCCTAAGCAATGTGTTTTCTGATTACCAACTCCCATAATTTTTTTTTTATTAAGCCTGAAGTAGAAACATATCTCGTCTCCAATGGTCTCTCAAATATTGATAGTGGTTCAACTGCCAATTTCATCACAATTTAGTGTACAGTTTGAAGGACAATTTATCAAAATGGTGTCCACAATATAATGAATATCACCCGGAATGAAAAAATTATTATTTAGAGGATGTAAACCGTTTATCTTCAGGAGAAAGTGCAAGGAAACATTTACAAATAGATAAAATAAATACATCGAAGATAAAACCGTAAAAATGGCAAAAAGGAATGAACTTGCCATATCAAAATGCAAGGATAAAAAAGGACAATTTCTCAAAATGGTGCCCATGACATAATGAATATCACCAGGAATAAAAAAAATATTTAAAGGATGTAGATATACAACAACATCTAACCTATAAAGTGATACATCCTCTATACTACTACTCACTTATCCTGTTCAGAATTGAAAAAAAAAAACAATTTACATATCATCTACTATACTTTCCATTCATTACATCCTTACCCCCAACATATACTAATCAAAATTATGATTCTAAAATTCAGAATCCATCATTCCCTTAACCAACCCACTCATTTTACAAAAGTGAAGGATAGGCGGTTGATTTTACAAAAGTGAGAATAAAAAAATGCAAACCTTCAGCAGGAAAAATTGAGCAAGAATCAATTTTGGGAATATTGAAGTCAGAATCCTATCCTTGCTGGAATTTGAAAGCCTATCAATCCAAAGTGAGAATAAAAGAATGCAAAATCTAAAAAAAAAATAGAACACTAAAAAAATAGAACAAACTCTTCTTCTAAAATGTCAAAGTGAAAGGAAACATTCACAAATAAAACCGTAAAGATGACAAAAAAGAATGAACTTACCATAAAAAAATAAGACACAATGAAATCCACTTCAGATTTACCACACGAAATCTTCTTTGCTTCAAGCAATGTTGCCTTGTTCCAAAAGCTTTCTTATCTTCTTCTAGTGATGCAATTTGAATACAAAATAAAACTAACAATGAACATTTTATAAAACAGTAAAAAAAACACAGCAAAAAGGTGATGCAATTTGAATACAAAATAAAACTAAAAGTGAACATAAAAAAACACTGAAAAAAACAGCAAAAAGATTACCAAAATCGTACAAAATACCTTCAAGATGGTAGATTTTCCATACCCATTGGCTCCAATAAGCGTCCAAAACTATCTGCAAGGAATGCAAATCGAACAATCCTTAAGAACCGGTACATCCTGTGTTTGCTTATCTCCACTAAAAAAAATCAAAACAATCAATTTCTAAAAATAGAACAAACTCTTCTTCTAAAATGGCAAAGTGCAAGGAAACATTTAAAAAATAAAACCGTAAAGATGACAAAAAGGAATGAACTTACCATAACAAATCGGGTTTACCATAAAAAAAAAAAGAGACAATGAAATCCACTTCAGATTTACCACATGAAATATTCTCTGCTTCATGCAATGTTGCCAGCTCTTTTGACTGAGTCATTCTAAAAGCATTCTTATCTTCTTCTAATGATGCAATTTGAATACAACATAAAACTAAAAGTGAACATAAAAAAAAACATGCACTGAAAAAAAACAGCATAAAGATGACCAAAATCGTGCAAAATACCTTTAAGAGGGTATATTTTCCACACACATTGAGTCTAATAAGCGTCCAAAACTACTTGTAGGGAATGCAAATCGAACAATCCTTAAAGCATCGGTACATCCTGTGTTTGCCTATCTCCACTAAAAAAATCAAAACAGCAAAAAAAACACAACAAAAAGGTGATGCAATTTGAATATAAAATAAAACTAAAAGTGAACATAAAAAAAATAGCAAAAAGGTGACCAAAATCGTGCAAAATACCTTCAAGAGGGTAGATTTTCCACACCCATTGGGTCCAACAAGTGTCCAAAACTACCTACAAGGAATGAAAATCAAACAATCCTTAAGAACCGGTACATCTTGTGTTTGCCTATCTAGCTCCACTAAAAAAAATCAAAAAATCAAAATCTAAAGCTTGAATGAAAACTGTTCGAGAAAATGTCCAACTAAAAAGTGAAATAAAAAAAGAAAGAGAAAGATTAGAGGAAAAAAAGAAAAAAAGACAGGAGAAGATTGAGGAAGAGAAAGATAAAAATGAAGGAGTGTAACGGCCTCGTAGGAACATGACTAATGATGAAGAAAGGTGGCTCTAGCAGTGCAACGAGCGAGCAAGAGGCAAAATGGTGTCGTTTGGGTAGAGAAATGAGGAAGTGTGCGAAGAGAAGTGTTCTAGAAAGGTCAAGGAGATGCATACAGTCCTAAGAGTAGCAATGTCACTCTCAAACGCAAAAGCAAAATAAACAAGGATTGTGGAAATATCATAAATGCCACTGTTTTATACCAAGTGTCAACAATTGAACATATCCATTATGGACATTTCCTTGGTTGGACTAAAAAGACCATAAAGTCAAAAAATTAACATGTGTCAACAAATAAAGTGAGGTTAAAAATGTAATTCCCCTAGATTACACCTTTATATTAGATATTAGATAGATATTTTGGGCCCTCCAAACCCTAGGCCCTGGCCATTGTCCCACTAACTAGGCCCATGCCAGCCCCAAAAAGATTGCTATAAATATACGAGTATATACCTGTGATTAAATTTGAGCTTAGATTTCTCTCAGGTTTTTTTTTCAAATTTCTTATCATAATTTATACTAGTATATACCTGTGATTAAATTTGAGCTTAGATTTGTGTTTATGTCATCAACTTATCGATGTCAAAGTTGGGTCTTTTAAAATGAGTTTCTACTTATTTGTTTCAAGCCCTAATTATAAGATTTTAGTATAAAAAAATGTATGTTCTGCCTTCCTATTTAAAATTATCATATTTTTTTGTTATTTTTGTATTACTTTCCACATAATGAAAAAGAATCATGTTTTCCTTCTACTAAATTGAATTTTTTGGAATAATTCTTCAAAAAAATTGACCATTACAATTGTTCGAAATAATGGCTTAGGCCCGTTCTGGGTGGTAGCCATGAGCTTTCAAATTTCTGTTTTATAATGCAATTTCGAAAAGAAAACTTGTTTGGGAAAAATGGGACTGAGTTGATGTTTTTTACTTCATTTCAAAATAGTTTTAATCTCATTTCAAAAACAATAAAAACAGATTTCTTGATTATTGTTTGTTGTTTCACACTCTCACACTTCTACCTTCACTTGATCCGCTCACCAAAACCACCACCAACCTCCCTTTATTAGATCTGTTCGCCCAAACCATCACCGTGCCACCAAGCAGCCTCCTGTTCATCAGATCTGCTTGTCCAAACCACCACTAGCCTCCTATTCATCATATCCCCTCGCCCAAACCACCACCGCACCACCACTAGTCTACCCTAGATCCACTCAGCAAAACCACCATTATGCCACCACCAACCTCCCCCTTCACTAGATCTGTTTGCCACCAATCTCCCTTTCATTAGATCCCCTCACCCAAACCACACCACCGCACACCAGTGGCCTCCCTTTCACTAGATCCAATTGCCCAAACCACCACCAGCCTCCCCTCCCCCAAATCTGCTCCCAAAACCACCAATAGGCCACCACCAACCTCCACTTCTTCAGATGTGCTCGCCCAAACAACCACTGCACCAGATCTATTTGATCATTGCTGGAAAAGGATTTTGAAGCTCCGTTTCTATTTTGCAACAGGGTTTTAAAAACAAATTTGAAATTAAAAACTCAAAACAGGTTTTGAATTTATAAAATTTCAAAACAAAAAACAAAAAATGACTCTGAGTGGGGCCTTAGTTTTCTGCATAAAAACTGAATTTTTTGAGTTCCATTTTAAATTATGGTTCATTTTTCATTTTATTTGTGACATGCACCATAACAAGATATTGCCCATGCCTTGTTTTTATTAAGGCGGATGTTAGTGGAAATTTAATGCATCATTATAATAATCGATTATTTACTAACACCTCAAACATACCTATCAATTTGGCTAATGAAATGTTGTACAGAAGTCACGAATGGCTTAAGAACTTTTTCTTTATCTGTTAATATAACATTCAAAGATTTCAGTAGCACATATTTTGCTTTTATTGTCATAGTATGAATATAGGTTTAGCATCTCAGAAAATTTTCACATTGAGGTCCGTATAGAAATGTTAAGGTTTTAGTATTTTGTAATTACAGTCCTTAATTACCATATTTGCAACACAACTACATTTACAATTGAAGACTTTGAATGTTAGTAAAGCAGACTTTATACTTTTTGAAACTAACGTGAAGGATTGGATTCTAAGTAAATCGAACCACATTGTTTCATCATTTGAAGAATAGAGTGGCTTTGTTAGTTTTGGAGTACAAATATAATTCTACAGTATAAGGTGTTTTTGTAGAAGAGCAAGCAAAATTCTATGAAGACATTTTCAACGAAGTAAAACTATTGAGTTATCAAATTTATACATATTCATGTGTGTGGGTATGTAATATGGTTGAATCATGTACCTTTTGTACTTATATAATGTTTATCATCTATTTACTCTTTGTTTGAATTTTTATTTTACTTATGTTTTGGTGCGAGAAGGCTGGCCATGGTGAACACATTCATGAAATCAGTGAAGTGCAAAGTAACTAATGTGATTTATAGCATCCTATAACACTTGCTTATCCTTGTGAAGATCAGTATACTATCAAACAAATGGAGGTATACATGGGCTTCAATCCCACAAACAATAATATGCAGCAATGACCAGTGTATTATGAAGGTGAGAATTTCCCTACCAAGTGACATGATTGATATCTTTCTTCAATACTTGCCCCTCCAAGACGTTGTTAGAACATATATACTATCAAAGGATTAGAGGCCATAATTGGGCTTCAATCCCACAGCATGAGTTTAGATATGCTTTTTTTGAGAAGTGTAAGAATCTAGAATACCTTGAAATTTCAAGTATGTCATGGCAGTTCTTCTGCTGCACAGTGGTTCAATACACGAGTTTACTTTTTACATCACTAAATACTTCCCAATTAAAATTGAATTGCTCAATAAAAGGAGTTTATTATTACATGAAAATAAAGTGATTTAATTTCATGAGTTTTCAACTAATTAACATATATCAAACAACCTAATCTAATAGTGTTATATTTGATATGGATCACTTTGTTGGTTAGTAAGCTCATGAAATTTAATTACCTTTTCTTGATAAGAACAAAATAAACTTTTTGAGGGATTCAATTTTGATTGGAAAGTTCGTATGAATTAATCTAAAAAGTAAATCCATGTAATGGCCCATCGTGTAGCAAAAGAACTTCCCTAAGAATATTTGAAACTTCAAGGTATTCTAGATTCCTACTCTTCTCAAAAAAAATTATATGTAAACTCAACTTGTGGAATTGAAGCCCACTTATACATCCAATCCTTGGAGAGTATATTGGTTCTAACTACATCTTGCAGGGGCAAGTATTGTAGAATGATATATCAATCATGTCACTTGGTAGGAAAATTCTCACCTTGATAGTACATTGGTCATAACAGCATATTTTTGTTTGTTGTATTGGAAATTGAAGCCAGACTATTTTTTCATTTCTGCAATCTCTATATTTCTTTTTTATGGGGTCTGAATATTTCCCATTCAATTATACTCTTTCTCAATGATGATGAAATCTGAAAAGAAATTCGGAAAATGGTATACGAGAAAGGAAATGGAACCTGTGAAATATGCTTCTCCAGGTATTAAATTTTGTTATTCAATTTTTCATCTTTTCTTTTGGTTTCACACTTTTGGCACAATGTCCTTTTCATTTTTTAAATAAGTTATAGTGAACCATGCTTTCTTGGTTGGTGATGACATCTTATAAGAGTTGTTTAACAACAATATCTTGAAAAGTTTTATGCATGAAAGTGGGAAGAAGGACATCAAGAATGGAAAACCCTTGTTTTAAAAACATCAAGATGGAAAAGCTCTTGTAAAGCCCTCATTTTTGTAGGATTTATGTTAATGGTTAAAATGGATAATTAATTGATCGATGGAAAAGAAGGTTGTAGAGACGGCCTCAACCCAGCTATTTTCAAAAGAAATCTGGCATCTCTATGGTCCTGAGATTTTTCACTCTAGCACAACTTGGCTTGAAACAAGACATTTCCCCAGGTAAACAACACTACCATTGATTTAATTTTATCATTAACAAAGTGACCTAATTAAAATCAATTTGATTTAATTTTATCATTAATAAAACCAGTTGTATTTTTTTTAAATAATTTGATTTAAGTGTTTTTTTACTTATCCATCCAAGCTCATCTACCCGGAATAAAAAAATACAAAATTAATTAATAAATAAATTAGGGATCAAGATGCATATATCGCAATGTTGACACACTAAATCAGGCTTATCCTAATTTTTGTATTGGTTGTCTTAAAAAAACTCATTGAAATATAAAAATTCATAATTTATTAACATTTTGGGTTTTATTTTTCAAAATTAATTTTAAGCCTTAAATTTTACAACAATAACCTATATTCCAACAAGCAAAAACTTTAAGTCTGATTATTAATTTAAAGGCTGGAGGATTACACGTTGTAGGATTATTCTGAGGTGATTCCCTTCCCCTGTTCTCTGTTATATATTAATTAGAAAAATAATAATAACAAGTTTTATGAGCCTTAAATTGTGGAAGATGAAATTTGTAAGGTTGTAAGTTACAAAGTCTTGAATAAGTAATTAAGTGAGCATTTAGTATTCTTGAATAAGCAAATTATGTGAGTGGTCACTCTATTTTAGTATAAATAGGGGATCATACTCTTGTATTTTGTGTACCAAATGAAATAAAAAAATGTTCTTCTTCCAACAAAGTGGCATCAGAGCTTGAGTTCTAGAGTGTTGAGAGAGAAACACTTTGTGAGTTGAGAGATGATTGGTGTCGTCGCAGGAAAGCCTTGTTAGGTTCTCAAGATGCATGGGAGATTGTAGAGAAAGGTTATACCCAACCTCAAAATGAGGCTATTTTGTCACCAAATGAGAAGGAGACTTTGTTGAAGTCGAAGAAGAAGGATCAACAAGCACTTACTTTCATTCATCAAGGTTTGGATGAAGCTATGTTGGAGTTGGTGTCAAATGCAACCACATCCAAAGAAGCATGGGAGATTTTGAAAACCTCCCTTGAAGGTGTTGATAAGGTAAAAAAGGTGCGCCTACAAACTCTACGTAAAGAGTTTGAATCATTGCATATGAAGGAATCCGAATCTATCTCAGATTTTGGCAACAAGGTGTTGGCTATTGTGAACCAAATGAAGCGTTGTGGAGAAAATATGGAAGATGTTCATGTGGTGGGAAAAATCCTTCGCTCCTTAATCGCTAAATTTGATTATCTGGTTTGTGCTATTGAAGAGTCTAAGGATTTAGACTCAATGACCGTAGATCAATTGATGGGTTCTCTTCAAGCCTATGAAGAAAGGTTCAATAGAAGACATGATGAGCCATTGGAGCAAGTCCTCAAAGCCAAAGCTTCTTTGAAAGAAAATGGAGGGGAAAGTAGTCAAAAAGCACGTGGACGTGGAAGAGGACGTGGTCGTGGACATGGTCATGGCCAAGGAAGAGGAGATCGTGATAATTTTTTACAATAATGAATGGAGGAGCCATCAATCCACTAGAAGTCGTGGAAGAGGAAGAGGAAGAGGTAGAAACAATTATGAAAAAGCATATGAAAGGAGGTATGATAAATCTAATGTTGAATGTTTTAATTGTCATAAATATGGTCATTACTCTTGGGAGTGTAGAATAAATGTTGAAGAGAAGGTCAATCTTATTGATGATAAAGAAGATAAAGAAGTTGAAGAGTCAACACTACTACTATCACTTAATAATGGTGAGAAGGAAGACAAATGTTTATGGTATCTTGACAATGGAGCAAGCAATCACATGTGTGGATGCAAAGAAAAATTTGTGGAACTTGATGAGAAGGTGAAAGGAAATGTTTCTTTTGGAGATTCTTACATGGTGCAAATCCAAGGAAAAGGTACCATTTTAATTTCTTTAAAAGATGGTGCTCACAAATTAATCACGGATGTTTACTATGTTCCTAAACTAAAAAGCAATATTTTGAGTTTGGGACAACTTGTTGAAAAGGGGTATGAAATTCATATGAAAGATTGTTGTTTATGGCTTCGAGATCAAAATTCTAATTTGATTGCCAAGGTGTTTATGTCAAGAAACAGAATGTTCACTTTGAACATTAAAACCAATGAAGCAAAATGTTTGAAGGCTAGCATAAAAGATGAATCATGGTGTTGGCATATGAGATTTGGGCACTTGAATTTTGGAGCACTAAAATCCTTAGGAGAGGAGAAGATGGTGAAAAGGATGCCTCACATCAACCATCCTAATCAATTGTGTGAAGCATGTCTCCTTGGAAAGCATGCAAGAAGGAGTTTTCCAAAAGAAGCTAATTCAAGAGCAAAGGAGCCTCTCCAACTTGTTTACACCGATGTGTGTGGCCCAATCAATCCTCCTTCATGTGGTAACAATAAATATTTCTTTCTTTTTATTGATGATTATAGTAGAAAGACTTGGGTTTATTTTTTAAAGCAAAAATCTGAGGCATTTGTAGCTTTTAAAAATTTTAAAGCTTTTGTGGAAAAGGAGAGTGGTTATGTAATCAAAGTTCTAAGATCCGATAGAGGTGGCAAATTCACATCAAAATAATTTAATGAATTTTGTGAAAAATATGGGATTCGTCGCCCTCTAACGATTCCTAAATCTCCACAACAAAATGGGGTAGCGGAGAGAAAAAATAGAACTATTCTTAATATGACTAGATGTATGTTGAAGGCTAAAAATATGCCAAAGGAATTTTGGGCTGAAGCTGTTGCATGTGCCGTTTATTTGTCCAATCGCTCCCCAACAAAGAATGTCAAAGATCAAACACCACAAGAAGCATGGAGTGGAGTGAAGCCAAGAGTTGATCACTTGAGAGTATTTGGGAGCATTGCATATGCTCATGTACCCGACCAAGGAAGATTCAAGCTTGATGATCGGAGTGAGAAACATGTGTTCATTGGCTATGATGCAAGCTCAAAAGGCTACAAATTGTATAATCCAAACAATGGAAAGACAATTGTGAGCCGAGATGTCGAGTTCTATGAAGAAGGCACATGGAATTGGGAGGAGAAAGAAGACACTTATGATTTTTTCCCGTACTTTGAAGAAATAGATGAAGAAGCCTTGACTCCAAATGATTCAACTCCAGCACTTTCACCAACTCCTTCAACCAATGAAGCCTCATCATCTTCCGAAGGGAGTTCAAGTGAAAGGCCAAGAAGAATGAGAAATATTCAAGAATTATATGATGAAACTGAAGTTATAAATGATTTGTTTTGTCTTTTTGTTGACAGTGAACCCTTAAACTTTGATGAAGCAATGAAAGACAAAAGGTGGAGACAAGCCATGGAAGAAGAAATCAAAGCCATTGAGAAGAACAACACTTGGAAGTTATCAAGCCTTCCCAAAGGTCATGAAGCAATTGGAGTCAAATGGGTGTTCAAAATCAAGAAGAATGCAAAAGGAGAGGTTGAGAGACACAAAGCAAGACTTGTAGCTAAAGGCTACAAGCAACAATATGGAGTTGATTATGATGAAGTGTTTGCACCGGTTGCCCGCATGGAAACCATTCGTCTTCTTATTTCCTTGGCAGCTCAAATGGAGTGGAGAATTTTTCAGCTTGATGTAAAATCGGCATTTCTAAATGGCTATCTTGAAGAAGATGTCTATGTTGAACAACCAATGGGTTTTGTCATCGAAGGTCAAGAAGGAAAAGTCTTGAAATTGAACAAGGCGTTGTATGGTCTAAAGCAAGCACCGAGGGCATGGAATACTCGCATTGACAAGTACTTCCAAGACAATGGGTTTGTTCGTTGTCAAAATGAGTATGCTCTTTATGTTAAAACTTTTAATAATGGTGATGTCTTATTTATTTGTCTTTATGTGGATGACCTTATCTTTACCGGCAATAACCCAAATTTGTT
Organism: Glycine max; assembly: GCF_000004515.6. Lineage (NCBI taxonomy): Eukaryota > Viridiplantae > Streptophyta > Magnoliopsida > Fabales > Fabaceae > Glycine > Glycine max. The sequence goes on from NC_016089.4 coordinate 12,669,225, forward strand.
TGAAGACTTCAAGGAGTCCATGTCTCGTGAATTTGATATGACAGATATGGGACTCATGTCATATTACTTGGGAATGGAAGTGAAGCAAACGGAGAATGGTATCTTTGTCTCACAAGAAAGCTACACAAAAGAAGTGTTGAAGAAATTTAATATGCTTGATTGCAATCCCGTGAACACACCTATGGAAGGTGGCTTGAAGTAATCAAAGTTTGATGAAGGAGAGAAGGTAGACTCCACGGTCTTCAAGAGTCTTGTGGGGAGTTTAAGGTATCTAACCAATACAAGGCCCGATATTTTATATGCGGTGGGAGTTGTGTGTCGCTTTACAGAGGCTCCTACCTCTCCTCATGTAAAAGCTACAAAAAGAATTATTCGTTACTTGAAAGGTACAATTGATTTTGGATTGTTTTATTCTCCCTCCAATAATATAAGCTTGTGGGATTTTGTGATAGAGATTTTTACGGAGATGTTGATGATAGAAAAAGTACTACCAAATTTGTATTTTTTATGGGTGATTGTGTTTTTACATGGAGTTCTAAGAAGCAAGGCATTGTGACACATTCTACTTGTGAAGCCGAGTATGTAGTTGCAACTTCTTGCACATGTCATGCCATTTGGCTAAGAAGATTGTTGGAGAAACTTCAGTTGTTGCAAAAGGAAAGCACAAAGATCTATGTTGATAATAGATCTGCACAAGAGCTTGCCAAGAATCCGGTGTTCCATGGACGAAGTAAGCATATAGATACAAGGTATCATTTCATTAGAGAGTGCATTACAAAGAAAGAAGTAGAATTGACTCATGTGAAAACTCAAGATCAAGTTGCGGATATTTTCACCAAACCTCTCAAATTTGAAGATTTTCGAAGATTGCGAGCAAGACTTGGTGTGCAGAAGAATTTTCCAATTAAGGAAGGATGTTAGATATTAATTAGAAAAATAATAATAACAAGTTTTATGAGCCTTAAATTGTGGAAGATGAAAGTTGTAAGGTTGTAAGTTACAAAGTCTTGAATAAGCAATTATGTGAGCATTTAGTATTCTTGAATAAGCAAATAATGTGAGTGATCACTCTATTTTAGTATAAATAGGGGATCATACTCTTGTATTTTGTGTGCCAAATGAAATAAAATCTTTTTCTTCTTCCAACATTCTCTACTTCTTCTCTGTTGAGAGCTTGTTTCTTCTCCCTGTTATTCCTTTCTCTCACCTTACCCCTTTCTCTCAGGTAATTTTGTTGCTAGTATACGGCCGATGAGTGTGCCATGATCATCGTTCTTCTTCTACTTCGTTGTCTCGCTATTTCTGTAGCTTATCGTTGATTTTTGTTTTCTGTTCATTGTAATAAACTACTGTTGCATAATTGAATTGTTTTCATTTCAGTGCATTATGAATGCACAAAAAAAAAATTTAAGACAAAAACCCAATATCTCATTTATTTCAATTGTTTTATGTTAAGTTTATTGTAGTAATATAAGATCTAATTTAATAAAATAAAAAAGATGGTTGCATGGCACGAACTGCGGAGTGTGGAGAGGGTGTTGCTATGGCTACAATGATTGACATAGCAGAGTAAGATCATTGGCTATTGGGATCATCATTCTATGTCACAAATAATTTTCAAAACATTCAGCAGACTTCGCCATTTGAGGGTCCAGACCAAATCTTCATTGGTAATGGATAAGGTCTGAACATTTCATCTTTTGGCAATTCCAATTAATTTCATCTCACCTTATAATCCTGATTTAAAACTTGTCCTTAAATTTATGTTGCATGTTCCTAAAATCAGTAAAAATCTAATTAGCATGAGCAAAGCTGCTCGTGACAATTGTGTCTTTTTCGAATTCCATACTAATCGTTGCTTTGTCAAAAGTCAGGATTCCAATGAAATCCTTCTTCGGGGAGATGTTGTTCCTAATGGTCAGTGCCAATTTCCGAGTCTCCAGTTCTACTCAATCGTGCCTTCTATAACTATTGTTTCCAGTGTTACTCCTTGTATAAATGTTGTTTCCATTGATGATTGTAATAATAAAGTGCCCGTTGTAACCTGAAATTGTCTGTTAAAGATTATTTGCCATTCTGTTTAGCCCGTTGTTTGGGCAAAATACATCGTTTACCATCTAAGTTGTGTCAAACTGTGTATCATTTTCCTTTAGAATTGATATATAGTGACTTGTGGGGTCCTACCCACATGCCTTCTCACTGTAATTTCAGATATTATGTCTTTTGTTGAAGCTCACTCTTGGTTTACGTGATTATATTTGCTTAAGAATAAATCTGATGCGCTAAATGTTTTTAGACAATTCAAGTCAATGGTTGAATTACAGATTGGGGCGGGAGGGTGAATTTCGTAGCTTTTCCTCTTATCTGGGTGATTGATGCATTTTTCATAGGCTTTCATGCCCCCCACACATCATCAGAATGGTGCGATTGAATGCAAGCACAAACACATTGTTGAGCTTGGTTTGTCTTTACTTAGTCATGAATCTCTTCCCTTAACCATATCGGATCATGTTTTTGTTACTGCAATTTATCTAATAAATTGTCTTCCTTCGACACCAACAGACCTGCTAATGTTCATCCTATGGTCACTAGAGCAAAGAATGGGATAGATCAACCAAGAATTCATCCTACTTTGCTTCTTGCTCGTGCTGAACCTAAATATGTCAAACAAGCACTGCAGGGTCCTAAATGGGTTACTACCATGACCGATGAATTCAATGCTCTTCAAATAAGTTATACTTGTACTCTAGTTCCCTTACCTCAGAATAGAATTGCAATTAGGTGTAAGTGGGTGTTTAGAGTGAAAGAAAATTCTGATGGTACTGTCAACAAATATAAAGATCGATTGGTTGCAAAGGGTTTTAACCAACAATTTGGATTTGATTTTCATGAAACTTTTTCCCGTTATCAAACCTGTCACTATAAGGGTCATTCTCACTCTTGCTCTCAGTTACAAGTGGCCTCTATTATAACTGGATGTAAATAATACCTTTCTTAACGGGTTCTTACAAGAAGAGGTGTATATGACTCAACCCAAAGGTTTTCTGTCAGCAGACAAGTCATTCGTATGCAAGTTAAATAAGGCTATCTATGGTCTAAAACAAGCTCCTAGAGCTTGGTTTGAATGGCTGAAAACAACTCTGTTACAGCTTGGCTTTGCTGACAGCAAGTGCAACCCTTCCTTGTTCACATACAAAACTAAAACTGCCACAGTTTATATCCTGCTGTATGCTGATTTTATCATCATCGCTGGTAGTTCTTCATCTCAAGTAGCTTGGTGCCCTTCATTTTTTTTGGGCATTGAGGTTCATTTTTAATCTAATGGGTCTCTACTTATGACTCTATCAAACTACATCGAGATTTATTGGTCAAGATTGATGTGTTGGAATCTACACCTATTTCTTCTCCTATGGTTTCTAGTTGCATGTTGTCCAAGCATGATTCTGATTTGCTGCAGGATGCTTCCTTCTACAGTCCATTGTTGGTGCCTTACAATATGTTACTTACCCTGAGCAGATGATGCTCTCCTTTAATAAACATGGAAGTAATTGATCCTTGCTACTGTATCTCTTATTTATAATGATGACATTAATTATAGAGAGATCATTTTTACTTTATAATATGAATAATTATATTTATTATATATAGTATATAATTATTTGTAATAATATTAATTATTAAATTTAATATATTTATTCCATGGTCAATGAATAAATTAAACATATTTATTAAATGTATGAATGGTCAAATGAATCTATCTCTCTCTCCACACTACATTCCCCCCTCCTCAAAGATTATAATAAGCACTTTAGGAGATAAATATAATTTATCTCTTATTTTAATATGCACAAGCGTGTATATGTGTATATGTGTGCACATAGAGAGAGATTTGACAATCCATATATCTAATAATTAAATTTAATAAATCGGTTTAATTATTCATTGACCATGGAATAAATGTATTGAATTTAATAGTTAATATTATTAAAATTAATTATATATTATATATAATAAATATAATAATTGATATTATAAAATAAAATTTATCTCTCTATAATTAATATCATCATTATAAATAGGAGAGTAATAAGGGTCAATTATTTCTCTTTATCAAAGGAGAGCATACTCCTCTATTGACTTTTATCTTCACCAAAGAAGAGGATGATTCCCTCTATTGATTTTCTTCACTAAACTTCGGTGATCTATTGCCCCCCGTCTCTCTTAACATTTCTTAACTCTTTTCACCATGATTTGGTTATCTTGTCATTCAATTTGATTTTACTTAAATCTTCACTTTTGTCGTCAAATGAATTTGTTTTTCAGGGGCATAATGAAAAAAAAAATATTAAATTATAGGAGAAAAAAAGTATTTAAGCTTAAAATATTAAAATTTTTGCTTCCCTTTTAAAATCATTGTACAATCTTCATAGTTTTTGAAACAAAAACTACATAGCAAGAAATTTATTTTTAATCAAAATGAACATTATATTAAATTTGATTGGGCATCATATTAATGGATTGTGTTATTAACACAGTGTACCATCGTGTCTATGTGATATTAATGGATTATTTACTAACACATACAACCTCATACATGCACACAAGCACACGAATACGTACACATCAACAGGGCCAACCCTGAAGAGTGGCAAGGGAGTGCCACTGCTCAAGGCCCATGGTTGAAGAGGACCAAAATATAATTCAAATTTTTGTAATAACACTTGTTTATTTTTTATTTTCTTGGTTCTCAAATTTCAACTTATCCAAGCATTAAAAATAATAATAATAATTCTATATAATAAAATTAAACTCCTATTAACATTTATTATTTAGTGTTTGTGTGTTTATAAGTAGAAAAATGTTGTATGTAATATATTGTGGAATATTCATTTATATTTACACATTAAGGGCTATTTTTCTTATAAACAAAAGGAAATTTATTAATATGAGTACACATTAAGGCCCTTATTTATCATTTTGCCTTAGAGTCCATGAAATGTCGGGACTGGGCCTGCATGCACATCAATTAGGTTCATTAATATTGTAGAGCAATTATATAATGAACAGTTTTATTATTTGTTGATGTAACTTTTCAAAATTTTAGTATCCTTTTTTCTGTTTTTTAAACACAGTAAAGGAATATAGTTTTTGTTTAAAACTTCTTGTCATATATAGTTTCACACATGGAGGTCTATGACAGTATTATGTCTTTAAAGTTTTCATTATGCATATTCTAATAATGTTCCTCAGTTTTTGTATGTGAAAGTATTTGCTTTTGTAGTTTAAAACCTTGCATACTGGTGTAACAACCCATACCTTTTGATTTAGATTTGATAAAATCTAAGGTGACAAATTATTTTCTACACAAATCAAAGCACATGTTGTTTTAGTATTCACATAAGCATATTCAAATTGATTTAGATTGCCTTCTTTAGTTTTGTTCTAAAAGAGCAAGCATAATACTATAAAGACATTTTCATTCAACTAAAAGTACTAAGGTACCAATTCTATGAATTTTAGGTGTGTGGGTGTGTAATATAATTGAGTAGGGATGCATGTACTTTCATACTTTCACAGTAATAATATTACAATTCATCACTTTGTTGTTGAATTTATAGTTTATGTATGATTGGGAAGAATTAGACTATATATTGTTGCTGCAGAGGTTGAAAAAACATGAATCATAAATTAAGTCTGAGTTGTAAATTAGGTCGCTCTCTTTAAAACGTTTTGTTCCTGAACTAGAATTGTATAGTAGTGTATACCCTATAGGAGAAAACAATACTATAAAACTCTCTGCATAGAAGAGAACTCAACAAACCAAAACCCACATAATAATAAAATTTGCTCGGAAACAAAAAAATAGGAAAACTCAGGTTTTAGGAAACAACTCTTTTAGTTTTTCAAGATTTTTTCTATTTTTAAAAAAATATAAAACATCTTTTTATACACACGAAAATCATGATCATTCACTTAATTGGTGTTAAAAACCAATGAACCAGATTAATAATTAGCTTCACTACTGCTAGAAAAACTTTAAGACAAACTAATTAACTTCCAACTACTAAAAAACATTAAATCGGATTAATTATCATTATGACGACTAAAAATACATTAACTAAGATTTTCTTGTTAAGAAATCATTCAATAATCCTTTGATTGTTGAATGATTTATTAAAAAATTAATCTGTGTGTATTTTTAATGTGCCAGTGTAAACACAATTAATCTGATTTAATGTTTTTAGCCATTGGAAATTAATTAATCTAAAAGTTTTTCTAGACACTGTGAAGCTAATTAATATGGTTTAGTGGTTTTTAACAAAATTTAAGTGAATGATTGTGATTTTCATGTTATAAAAGATGTTCTTAGTTCTGAAAGAATAGAGAAAAAATCTAGAACATTGAAAAAATTGTTTCCTTAAAACTGTGTTTTCCTTTTCTTTCTTTTTTTGGAACAAGAGGCATTTCAAATTGACTTATCAGATAATTCACTTTGTCATAGTCATTGCTAGCCTTGTCTAGTTTTTCATTTGAGCTTGTTCTATCTCTTCTAGCTTCTTTTCCAAATGTTCTTTAAAAATTATTGCATTGGAAGTAGCTACCGAAAATAACATTTCTTTTTGTTTCTCATTCGACTCTTTAGATGATTGAATGTTTGTAATATTCTGAAGAACCGCATTCAGTTTATTTTGAATAGGACGAAGTTGAGCTAACAATACTTCCTCCTGTGCCACCAAATATTTTTCTGAACTTTCTTCCTGAGCAATAGGCTTTCCAAATTTACTTATTTATCATACCCATTTGTAGCCTTGGCAAGTTTTTGTCTATCCTCTTGGGTAGAAAGTTCGATTTTTCTTCAATAGTTTTAGGATATTGTTGGATTGGTTTTTGATCTTCATAAGCATTGTTGAAGATTTCAACAAAGGCATTCATTTCTTCATGCAGCTCTTCAGTAACAAGACCTTCAAATTTCTCCACTGCATCTGCAGCTTTCTCGATTTCTGCTTTATAATCAGCTTTGGATAAAGCAAATTCAAAGCTTCATTCAAAAGCCAACCTCTTGCATTTCTCAACAGCCTTTTCGAAATCAAAATTGGTAGCAGGTTTATTTAAACTAGAAAGTTAAATGCTCAAGAAGGAAGAGACCCTATTGACCAAATATCTAACAAAGAGAAGGGATCAATTTATATTAATCCCAACTCTTGAATAGAAATGCCACTGTCTTTTGTTGAGTCAACCTTTTGTATATTTCTCTATTGAGAAGATGGATATTTGGTCAATAGGATTTCTTCCTTCTTGAGCATCTAGCTCTAGTTTAAGTAAACCTGCTAGCAATGTGGATTTCGAAAAGGCTGTTGAGAATTTTAAGAGGTTGGCTTTTGAAGGAAGCTTTGAATTTGCTTTATCTAAAGCTGATTATAAAGCTGAATCAAGAAAGCAGTATATGTAGTTGAGAAATGTGAAGGTCTTGTTACTGGAGAAATGCATGAAGAAATTAATGTCTTTGCTGAAATCTTCAACAATGCTTATGAAGCTCAAAAATAAATCCAATAATATGTAAAGCTATTGAAGAAATCAAACTTTTTACCCAAGAGGATAGAGAAAAACTAGCCAAGCAGGCTACAAATGGGTATGATAAAGTAAATGATCTGATAAGTGAATTTGGAAAGCTTATTGCTCAGGAAGAAAGTTCAGAAAAATATTTGGTGGCACAGGAGGAAGTATTGCTAGCTCAACTTCATCCTAATCAAAATAAACTGAATGCGGTTCTTCAGAAAATTACAAACATTCAATCATCTAAAGAGTCGAATGAGAAACAAAAAGAAATGTTATTTTCGTTAGCTACTTCCAATGCAATAATTTTTAAAGAACATCTGGAAAAGAAGCTAGAAGAGATAGAACAAGCTCAAATGGAATCAACAAATTAATGCATTATCTACTTGGATCGAGGCTCATAATGAATTCAAAAGGTCATCAGCAGCCCAATTCATCTTCAAATTAGCTTCAGTCTTAAGAAAAGTTGTTATGGAGCAAAAGAACTCCCTTAACAATGCTTGAAGCTTCAAGGTATTCAGGATTCATACATTTCTAAAACATATATATTTGTAAATTGAAGTTGTGGCACTGAAGCCCTTATATCTCCATTTCTTTGATAGTGTGCTAGTACTAACCAGGTTTTGGAGGGGGAAGTGTTGTAGAATGATATCAATCACGTCACTCTGGTAGGAAAATTCTCACCAAGATAGTACACTTGTCACTGTTGCATGTTTTTGTTTGTCACATTGGACGGTAGCCGATCCCCTTCTACTCATGGATTTGAAGCACTTTCTCACTTCAGGTGCTTAATCTCAGATTCTGCTAAATTTTCTCATTATTTGATTTTTAATTTGGATTTTAAATTTTATGTTTAGCATTTTTTGTTTTCTGAACTGCTTTTATAAATATTTATGTTTTTATATTACTTTATATTTGCATTTTTCTTAGAATATATGGTGATGAAAGTTCCTTTAAATTTTGTTCTTTTATAATTAATTATTTTTTTGGGATATGTAGAATTGATTATCAAATAATGATGATCAAATGATGGGAATGTGAAATGTAGTTAAAATGTCAATGTTTCATGTCTATTGATTACTAATATTGATGCTAGAAATTTTAATTTGTTGCTATTGTGTTGATGATGGTTAATTGGTTTCATTTCTAAGATTCTTCTTTTCCTTTTTTTCTGAATTTGTAGACTTAAACAATACATGATTGGATTGGACATAAAGCCTAAAGCCTAAAAATTTTACTTGATTGGATTGATTTTTATTTATTGTTGGCTTGTAATTTATAATTGGAGCGGAGGAAGAGTATGCCACTAGTAAAACAAAAAGCCTTTTACGACACGAATTTTACATCGGTCGTAATAAACCCGTCGTAGTAGGGTAACCGGTGGCATTGTCGTAAATATTTTACACTTTTAAGAGTCATGTGCATGGCATGTGACTGATACAACGATGTTTATTTGGCGGACCATCTTAGTAGGATACATCATAGGTTATCTACATCGGTGTATTTGTAATCACCGTAGTAGAAATTGTGATTATCAAAGACGTTTATGCACGCCCACCGTAGTTAACATTGAGCTTCATATATGTACCTTTTGCGTGCTAATAGCTACCTCACTCAAGCTATCTCCATGTTTGTCTGAAAATTGTGCTGTCAACCCCCCGTCAAGTGCTTGCCTGCATCTCCGTCACACCACCGTGTCCTCCGTTGAAGGAAGGTAGCATACATTGTCGTGCGTCTGTGTTTTCTGTGTCGCGTGTGCCGCGCCACCACAAGCTACAGTGGTGCCCTTTTCAGAGTTGTCGCACCCTACAACTGCTCTTCAAGGTAAGCTTGTGGATGTTTTTATTTTCAGAGTTTGTGTCAACATCCTCCCATGGCAAGAACCTGGTGGGGTAGATTCTACCTTGGTACTCCCATGTGATGTTCATTTCGAATTTGTTAGGTTTTGAGATTTGAAATGTTTCTGCTTTTTTTTCGAGCTCGTCTAGGGGTATGCACCATAGAATTGGCTGTTGAGAGTTCTGAACCCTCCACCGATGACTAGGGGGAATTTCATTAGGAAATTTCATATGAGTTACCAATAAATTTGTGCACATGGCAGGACTTCGATAGAGGCTAGGCTTGCGAGTTTGTTATTATATTTACTTGCATCTGCTTGGGATTTTTTACCTCGCGTAGCATAGGAGTTTTTCTCTCAGTGGTGCATATAGAAGAGTTAACAGGTGGTTGATTTTAAATTCCTTGTGGCCATGCATGTTTTATCCTTGGATGGCTGGGGTTTTTGTAAAAGCTAGAGGTCTTGCAAATTTGAGAAAGTTAAAGATTTACTCTTTAATAATATGCATACATTGTTCTTGTTATTATGCATTTCAATTGAATCCAAATCTGCACTCGGAGTACAAAGTGTTATTCATGAATTCTTGGGAGAACTTTCATTGGATCTGTGAAGATTCATACTGGAGAAAGGATTTGAGATTTACAAATTTTAAAAATTTAATAAAAGAAAAACACATTGTGGCAGTTTCTAAATGTTACTGTATTTTTACTTCTGTATTTTTCAATGCTTTTTAGTCGTTATTATTTTAAAATTTAAAATATTTAAGAGTGAAATATTTTAAACATAAATGGAAATGAAGAGAGATAAAATAGTATACCTAGGGTATGTATTTCCCTTAATAATCTTCTGTCCATATTTGCGCCAGCACTAGGGTCTCTTTTTTGCTCTCAAATCGCACTGCCACTGCTGTTCCCCCATTTTGAAAGATTTTCCAGTCCCTTTCTCATATTCCTCCAAGAAGGATCTCTTCCTCTTCCTGCTGTAATACTAAACACAAATTAATCAATCAATTAACAAAAACATAAATTCTCATTATTGTTATATATCACCACCAACAATAGGCACTATCCTATATATTGAAGTGTGCTGTCATAACTAATTATATCTATATGTGACACAATATTATTTTAAAAAAAATGAAAAATGTGATTAAGTGTGTCACAAAGATATAGACAAAAACTTGGTTGATTCTACCTTGGTACTCCCATGTGCTATAAGGTTGACGTTGTAGATAAGTGATATCATACTCAACGACAGTAAAAACAAGGAGATTAAGTTGGCCATTTTCAAGGGGAGTGAATAGAAATGAAGGCTTGAGGTAGAATGGAAAGGAAGCTCTTCCCTTTAAATGAGTTAGACTTTCTTTGAAAGATTTTACTTTATTAGAGGAAAGTCTCAAAAATGCTATGCGGGTTCTATTCTATTGTCAGCTTTCATGATTCCTCTAGCGTGAAGGAGTGATAATAAGGTGTTGGCTAGTGATTATTCAACATGACCACAATGGTAGGGAAGGCTTCAACATACCCTTTTATCCCACTTCTCTGTTTTTAGCTATTTTCTTATTTGCTGTCAAGACTTGCTTTAGAGCAGAAACGGATGCAGCCAAACCCTTGCCAGGTAAATTATTTTCTCATTGTCACCAAACTCTTATTTTATGTATTAATATGGTTTGTATATGAAATTTAAATAATAATACTTGCTTTGTTAGTTGTGGAAAATCTATAGTATACATATCTTTTACAAAAATAGTAATGCAGAGCTCTTTAAAAAAAAAGTAATATAGAGTTGTGAGAATTTAATTTCCATGGCAATTAAACATGGACAATGTGCGTTAAAAATAAATTAGACATAACACGAGCAACCCATTTAAGCTAGACAACACTGTGAGAATACAAATTGATTTCATTTGCAAGGCAGGTCTAGATTAAGAAAAATGAGTTAATTCTAAAATAGTTCTTTGATTTGGTATGTCACTAAGTTTTTCAAAACTAAAGCATAGAGGTGTTCAAAAAAGATTGCTTTGTTGGAAATAAAAATATAAATTACTATATAGAAAAACAAGCCTTTTGAAATTTTAATTGTAAAACACCTTGAAATTGGTTAACTGTTGGTCCTACCTAAACAAGATCAGAAAGTCCAATTCTCTGCACACAAATTATACTAATCCTCAGGTAATGTCAACTCTTCGTAGTTTTCTTTTGGATTTTATTCACATTTCTCTGGAATATTGCAGTTTCATAATGTGAATTTAATTACTTATTCCTTCATATTTCAGGGTCCTTATTATTGCAGTGCTGGGACAGATAAGTCATTTGGACGTGACATATCTGATGCTCATTACAAGGCTTGCTTATATGCTGGAATTAACATCAGTGGCACCAATGGGGAGATTATGCCAGGGCAGGTATATCTCTTGCAGTTCCCTTTGTTTTATAGCCTATGTATATTCATTTTTCCTCATTATTTCTGCTATGTATATTGCAGTGGGAGTACCAAGTTGGTCCTAGTGTAGGTATTGAGGCTGGTGATCATATCTGGGCTTCAAGGTACATCCTCGAGGTAATTTATTACTGCTTATACTAAATTTAATATCATATAATTATATTTTTTTGTTAGTAGTAATATACATAATTTTTATTACTCAATGTTAGCTTTTAGTTCATTTACTATTAATTAATTATATTTATTGATTATTAGTAATATAGATAATTTTTATTACTCATTGTTAGGTTTTAGTTAATTTAATATTATTTTATTATATTTATTGATTATTAGTAATATACATAATTTTTATTACTCATTTTAGATTTTAGATAATTTTTATTACTTATTATCAGTTTTTGCTTTATTTAATTTTATATATTCATTATTATTAATATAGATAATTTGGTAGTTATATATAAACAATTATTATTAACTAAGTTTTTTAATTTGCAGGTTAAAATTTTTTTTACATCAGTGCTAAGGAAAAAAACAATATAGAAAGTGCACTTTACTACATTGGTGTTGACGTAGGCCCCGATGTAAAAAACGCAGGTTACTACATCGGGCCTACGTCAGCTCCGATGTAGAAATCAGTGTAATTCTACAACGGACAGTTGCGGACCATTGTTGATCGAAATTAAGGACTAAATGTTGTCTGAGAGTTAATTGCTAGGGGAATAGAAGAAGTTTGCTGCAGTGCCATCTGGTGCAGGGGTATTGTTACATCTACTGTCAAAGGGAAGGAGAAAAAGATTGTAAGAGAGAAGGAGGAGAAAGATGATTGTAAGTTTGAAAATTGCAACTTAACTGACCATTATTTACTTTTTAGATTCATATGACTCTCCACAATTGATTTTACGTATCATGATTATCATTGTGATCATCACCGTCATCATAATCATCAATTCATCATAATATTTGTTTTACAGGAGACGTATCTACAAAGTAGAGTCTTTGTTTTTTGAATATTTATCAGGTGGTATTCCACATTATAAATCTTTAAATATGTTGTGTGTGTATTTTTCACAACGAAAACAAAAGCCCTATTGTAAATTAAAAATCTGGAATTTTCTTAATTGCTTAAGTATATTCCAAGGTTAGCATTTATAAAATTTCATGTTCGGCTTTATTCTGAAAATTCATCTTCTCAAGGATTTATTAACTAATATTACCTTTTCCAATGAATAATGTTGCTTCGATCTTAATGTCAAACATTTATTTTGAGAAAATTACATATTTGGCTAAAGTCTTTCTTGGTACTTTGTAGCCGGGATATAACAATTCAAACATGATGGTATAGTTTATGATGAATTCTAAGGTGGGAGAGGCAGTCATCTCCCGCCATGCGAGAGGCTTTACAGCCGTCAGATAAAAGCATTTTAAAATGAAGGACCTTGATTAATGTAACATTGCCAGTTGGGGCATTTTTTTTAATAGGTCTATCTTTAAAGAAATATCCCACGTTTAGATGTTTGTTTTGGTCAATACCTGATCCGATCTACTTTCTTCGTTCACCAATTCGTAGAAGCATGGTGTATATATCTAAGTTTGTTTGACCTCTTGATGGTGTGTGACTGAAGGTGAGCACCCTTATGGACCCATTTGTTCCCTATGTCCATCTTTGTCCCTCCCTTTCACCGTGCATCCATTTACTTTTAATGGGAAAAACATAGTTGTTTTAAGGTTTAAGTAACAGTAATTAGTAACCATGTTTGAATATTTATTTGGTAGATGACAGAGTGGAGAACAACTTGAACATAGTGTACTACATAATAGATTGTTTATGGACTTGAAATTGTTGTTGTATTTTCATTGTGTGCTTGCTTGTACAAATCAGGTAAGTCAAGTTTAAGTTTTTTTTTTGTGAACAGTACATAGTATTAGTGTTATTGTGCCATTGTGTTCCCCCTAGATCAATTTTTCATCTTGTAGAGTTGTCAAAGTTTGTTTACCATCACCATTATATATCATCTTCATTGCATTCGCACTAAACAAAGAGTCACTTTTGATGGCAATAAATGTAGCTTTTAGCGACAATATACATAGCCACTAAAACATTACAGGCACATAAGCTCCGGCTGGTGAATCAGGGTGGATAAAAGTATTACCGACAATTATTGCGAGTGCTAGTAAGGGCTCATTTATTGCCCAGCAAAAGTCAAGTAACTTTAGTGGCAATACTTGAAGCAATTTAGATGGCCACTAAAAGTAATTATCTAATCCTCATTACCAGCCTTTCCTCTCCTATATTACTGCCGGCAAAAACCAAATTATTACTATTGCTTTAGTATAGCAACCAACCAAATTGTTACTTCTGCAGTGTTTTCAATAACGTATTAATTTTTAAAAAAACGCTTTAATTAAATAAAATTAACAATGGTCTAAGCATATACATAATTTTTCTTAAGCAATGGGTGAACATCCAGACCATGCCAACACACCAAAAATGTTTCATGTCAATTCTATAAGCAATAGTAATAATGTAATATATAAATAATACATGACCAACAACTCAAAAGTACAAATTAGTGAAGAGCATAGTTGAATGAACCTCCATTGATCCACATTAGGTGTGAAAGTCTTATTCATCCATATTCTTTTTCTGCCTTGGCAATTTTTGTTGTCCCTAGTTAGACAAATGGAAGTGGAGTTGAGATACTGAGAAGAAAAGTATAGTGAGGCATTTGATAATTCAGTTCTAGGTCCTTTACCTTCAAAACTTTTGTCAAGACTCCCAATTCTTTTGAACTGTTGGTTGAAATGTCGTAATTCTAAGTTCTAGTTCTAAGTTGCAGCTACATTAATCTGTCAGCAAAGTTGATTATATGAAAATTGATTTAATGCACCAAAAGGGATAGGTGCCCACATAATTTGCCAGTTTTCTAAAATTCATCATGATGAAATCCTGGAAAGTTGACAAAGAAATAAAATGTTTATGAGGGTTAAATGCTTAATTATATAAGACAAAGTCAATAGAATATGGCAAGAGGAGAAGAAAACACTCAATAAAAAGTGATTATAACGTTGAAAATAATAACAAGCAACAAACTTGGATAACCAACAACCATAATGACAAAGTCACCATATTAGGCTTTAGGCTTAAATATATTTTTGGTCCCTGATATATGTCCGCTTTTACCATTTGGTCCCTAATAAATTTTTCCTTCAAATCGAGATGATAATATTAAAAACTTTTGTCTGAGGTCCTTACCGTTAGTCGGAATCTGTTATTTGCTTACATGGCCGTTAACTGGCCACATAGGCATGTCACATGTGGTGTCATGTGTAATATTTGTCTGAGTGGGATTACACGTAGGATTTTTTTTTTAAAAAGTAAAAAAAAACCACATTGTATTATTCCTCGTTGCCCACTTCACCTTCTTCTTGTGCCCTAATTTCCCAATCAACGGCCCATACACCTTCTCAAGTTCCACCACTTTGTTGTTCGGCGTCGACACATTCATGGTCGTGGTCACCACGGCAACGTTCAAGATTTGAGTTCCGCTGCACCCCTATTGAAGTTCTGCCTCGTCACATGTGACGAACCACCACCACCACCACCACAACAACGTTTTAGATCTGAGAACCATACAAATTAAGATCGGAGTTTTGTTGCACTGTGGTAGAAGTCCTACCTCTCCGCACGCGACGGTGCACCCGACGTGGCCAGTGAGTCTTGGAATGTGGCAAATCAAACATGGAGGAGGGTGCCAATGTCGATGATGAACATGAGTTGGAGTAATCATCCTATGAGTTTAACAAAAATACTGCATACTCAGTTACTCAATCACAAATTATGTTTTCCCGTTTTGCCTCTCCCTCCCCTCTCTATTTCCCAATCTCTGCCACCTAACCAAAACCCCTAGTTGGCACCAACCACACTTCAGCAAGATTATGCTCCCAATAAAAAAAGAAAATCCAGAATCCAACTTTAATTCTTTTTCTTTATTCATTATTTTTTAAAATTGGCCATTTTTTTAATTATTTTTCTGTGAAGAAAAAAAAAAGGATAGGAAAGTGCACAGTTTTACCATGGAACCCATTGCAAGCAAGCCCAATTCTTTCTAGAACCTTCTGATATGATTTCTCCTCTTCGATGTTTTGGTCATCGGTGTTTGTTTCGCTTACCTCATCGTTGTCGTTGGCAAGTCCTGCACAATCAGCGACATTTTTTTTTCTCTCTCTACCGAAGACTCTCAGTCTCATCATCATGGAAAAAAATTTTGGAACCCTATTATTCTTTTTGTTTCGTTTTAATATAATTATAATTTAATTAAAATATAATGTGACATCAACAAACTCATCATTAGCTTACATGTACATTTATTCTGACGTGGCACCACACATAGCATGCCTATGTGGCCTGTTAACGGCCACATAAGCAGATAACAGATTCCGGCTAACGATAGTGATCTAAAAGAAAAGTTTTCAAATATTAGGAACCCGATTCAAAGGAAAATTTTGTTATAGACCAAATGCCAAAAATGGGTATATATTAGAGACCAAAAACATATTCAAGCCTAGGCTTTAATATGTTTTGCCTACAAAAACATAGATATTCAAAAATTAATCAAAAGATCAAGACTCAAAAGACCAGACAAATTGTCTAACAAAATCAACAGTGGGCACCAAATTTTATGAAACTAAGCTTAAAGTTTAATCATCACTAAGAGAAGCCATTTGGCACAACAAATGAAACACTAAAAAAGTTATAAGAGTCACTCTGTCTACAGTCGAAACCTTTTCTTATTTAAGGTTTTCTTGAAAATATTTTTTTAATAAAAGTTAGGGTGATGTGATACACAAATGTGGAGGATCACCTTAAAGAGCAAGCACATTTTGGAAGCCAATGAACTTGGTGTGTACCAACATAGCAGGTATACAAGGTTGTCCTTGACTTAAGAAATCAAAATATTTTCTTAATAAAAGTTAGGGTGATATGCATGTAAACAATTATCAGTTTAGTGAAAATTCTTAAACAATATTTCACACTATCAATATTGATCCCTGTTGAATCATAATTTAGAATAAATAGTTGGGAGTAACCTTGGTGGTGTTCACATAAGAGCTGACATGAACATGGAAAAACAATATCTGCTTTTAATTCAACTAATCATATGAATAGTTACAAACCAACATAAATGCTAATAAATTGATAACCAAATTGAATAAAGAGACTGAACTTTGTCAAAAACAGATTAACAGTTTTGCTAATTGGTTGTTACAATATGTATTCTTAGTTACATTTACAAAACTAGTAGCATACATATTTATTTTTGTTCCTTACAGAACTAGTAGCATACATATCATTCTTATTCCTGCTAATTGATAGTACACTAGTTACATTTACAAAACTAGTAGCATACATATCATTGCATCATGTAGCCTTCTTGTTGTCTCTACACCTGCAATATAAACACATTGATGTTATAACTAAAAGGCTAAAAGAATTGAATAATCAAGTAACAAAAACAAAAATAAGAACATTAAGAAAATTTCTAAAATCATAGCATTAGAAATCTCTGAAAGCATAGAATCAGGAATTGACAAAATGCGAAGTGACTGAGAATGAACCATGGAATAACCTAACTTCCATTTGGCTAAAATCTTTCAATGACTATAAAAAAACTGCTACCAAAACTTACTGATAATGATCACAAATGAGATTGCATAAAGCAAATGTAAATGTGAAATGGAAATTGCCATCAATCAAGGTGCAAAATCAGTGATTACAAGTTGAAATCGTTCAAAGATAAATTCATAAAGTGAAAAATTATTGTGTGATTCTAACAAAGGATTCAGATCCAATGCTTGAAGCTCGTCTTTGAGGAGAGAAAAAACATCCAAATTGGGGAGATCGAGAAAATAGAGAGATCGTGTGCAGATAGAGAGAAGTGAGGTTGGAAGCTAGGTTTTCAGCGTGATGGATAAGATCATCGTTGGAGAAGTGTTGGCCAGTGACCGGTCTGGGCGAGTAACGGTGGAGAAGGTGGCATTCGATGGAGGGAGGAGGAGTAGTTTGCTTGAGATTGTGGAGGTTTTTGGAAGTGACAAAAAAGAGAAATGTGAGAGTATAAGGTTTCTTATAATATAAAAAGATTAAAATTAAAGCTGAGAGAGAGGGCGCATAAACTAGATAAATGAAAAAAAAAAGATAGCACAAGAGAAAATCACATAAGTGACTGTGGTAATTATGTTTACCAACCATTAATTTAGTTGACAGTAAATATATTAGTATTTGTTGGCCAAAATTTATTAGCCACTAAAACATGTAGATTAGAAAGTATTCATTGGCAAGTGTATTATTGCCACTATAAATTTGTTGGCAAAGGTCATTTTTTCGATAGTGTCATCGCCCCTTGAATTCATCCCTGGCCCCTAGTACCTCATTCACTACCATTGTCACCATCATAGCCACCATTGTCGTAGTTCCTAACACCACTATTGTGATCACTACAACCAACATGTTGTCACCACCACCAAAACCTCCACCAATGCCACATCACCACAACCAACTTCATGAAAACTATGACAGAGTTTTTGTGTAACATCCCAATTTTTCGTATGCATGGTATACAACGTTATTGCTTTGTTTGTATGATTGGGTTGTGTTTTTAGACTATTGAAATGGTAGAAAATGAAATGTTACCATAGGATATCTAAGCATGCACTATTAAAAAATTTATTTCCACAACGGTTTTGAAGGGCTTTTAACGACGATTTTCAATCGTCGTTGAATTTGTCATTGTGGAAAGTCAATACTTTTCACAATGGTTCATAAATCTTCTTAGAATATCTAATTTCAAAGATAATTTTGTCAAGAACCATCTTAGAAATTGTTTTCTAAAAAAAAATATATGGATGTTTCTAAGATGGTTTCCGGGAAAAAACTATCTTAAAAAGTGGACACAAACCATCTTAGAATATTTTATTTAAAAAATGATAATTCTAAGACAGTTCCTTAAAAAATCGTCTTAGAATATCTTTTTTTTTTAAAAAAAAATTAAAACAAAATTTGAGGATTCTAAAAATCGTCTTACAATGTCTTTTTTTTGAAAAAATTATAAATATTAGAGGATTCTAAGATGATTGTGAGGAACCCTCTTAGAAAGTGAGGTTTATTATTTATAAATTAATTATTTTAAAATACAATATTTTTATTTAGAAACAAAACCACTATTTATGATATATTAAACCATTATTTAATTTATATATGATTCATATGCAATATTAATAGGTATTTGTGTTAATACATATTACTGGTTAAGGGAAAATGAATGCATTACGATGAGGCTTGCCCATAAACTTTTCTAACCTATTACAAAGAAAAGGTTCTAGAATGCTTCATAGAATCACATCCAAATTATTTATTTGTGTGATTAATTGTATGCATTTTCTCTATGTGTGTGTGTGTGTATATATATATATATATATATATATATATATATATATATATATATATATATATATTTTTGAGGCAAATACATTTTGCTCCTGGATTTTAGACTAAACATATATTTGAGTGCAATTATATATTGATGATTAATGCAAGCAATATATAATTTCATAACATACATGCTAGTGACAGAACCTTGTCATCCCTAAAGGAAAAGTGCATGCATACATATTGAAAAATCATACCTACTAGGCTAAATATTCCTATATGGCATTGATGAAATGTCAAGCAACAGATCTTTATAACATTAGTCAAGAAGGTGTGGTTGGTTGTTGCTTTTATTTTTCCGCTAGCCTTCTCCACAAATCACCCATAACTATCAAACATTAATAGGAAAGTAGATGAACAAAATTAACATAAGGGTACCGCAATATACATCACAAGCAATCAAGCATTGCTTCCACTAATGCACGAAATTTTAGTACGAAGCAAAGACAACCTTTATCATTGTTAACCAACAATTTTAATATATAAAATGAATTCTATATCCATGTGAAATCCCACTATTTTATAGGAGTAATCAATAATGCAAAGTGGAAGCATAATACTTGGGATTAATCCCACTAATCAAATTTATCTCTTTAATATGTCCATGAGTCTAATTATATATGCTTTAAATCATGATTAACGGAAGATATATATATATATATATATATATATATATATATATATATATATATATATATATATATTTTACCACCTCATTTTATGCTTGACAAAAAAATTTAGTTCTTAGTTGTGGCATGCCAATCCCAAAATACTATTATCACATCCATTCATATTTTCACAAGTTTATAGTTAACTATCTCTTAAAGTTAAGAAGGATTTGTTACAGACAAAATTTTGATTGTCATATACTTATGTTTATTAACTATGTAGGATAAATAGGGAGTTAAGGGACCGACGAAACCTATAGATAGGTCAGAACCTGATGACGATCCCATATACTAGATATCATGGAGGATCCCCCAGCTTTTCCACAAGCCTATACAAGTGTTGTGGGATTCAACTGTGTTTGGGGTGTATAATGATGACGTCCCCTTGTACATAAAGCATTAAGATTTTTCTGAAATAGCATACGATGGTCAACGTCTCAACATCTCTGTTATACAAATGTGAATTCTATAAGTCACTTTACATTACAGTCTATTACATAACTGATTGTTTTAAATTGATGCATAATCTACTTTATTTTAACAACAATAGGCATATTGTTGGAACAAGTCACCTCGGAATAATTAAGAAGAGAGAGTTGAATTAATTATGAATGTGTCTTGACTAATTAAAATTTATCCTTCTTAATGTTACTAGATTCAATTAGGCTTTACTACTAAGTTATGAGAAAGTAAAGAACAGAAACAATAACTTAGACAAAAGTAAAGCGGAAATAAAAAGTGCAAAGCGGAAAAGTAAAGAATGTAGGGAAGAAGAAAGCAAACACAAGTTTTATATTGGTTCGGCAACGACCCGTGCCTACATCCAGTCCCCAAGCAACCCACGGTTCTTGAGATTTCCAATAACCTTGTAAAATCCTTTACAAGCACAGAGCCACAAAGGATGTACCCTCCCTTGTTCTCTTTGAACAACCAAGTAAATGTACCCTCTACTTGAAGCGAACCACAAAGGATGTATCCTCCCTTGTGTTCACTATTACAATCAAGAAGCTACCCGCTTCTTACACAGAATTCTCAGACGGTTAGTTCTTTGAGTTCAGTGTTTGGGCAAAGAATTATTAGACGGTTAGTTCTTTGAATTCTTTTGGCAAGAGGGAGAAGGAAAGAAGAAAAAGAGAAAAATAAAAGGATAACACAGTTTTCGTTTTTGTAGAATTTTCCTTTCTTCAAGGAAAGGTTGAACAAAAACTTAGAATGAATTTGACAGAGGTTTTGAAAGAAAAAAGTAGTGGAAAGTTCTATGAAATCATGTATATCTATATCTTTTTAGAAAGTATGTCAAGGTCTTATATTTATAAAACCTTGATACCTTTAGAGAAAACCATGTTAAGAGTTATAACTCTTAACATTTTTCTTCAAAAACATTCACTGGTAATCGATTACCATAATGGTGTAATCGATTACACAATGTATTTTATGAAAAGTTGTGACTCTTCACAATTGGATTTGAATTCCAATGTTCAGATTCACTTGTAATCGATTACTAATATAGTGTAATTGATTACACTATTTGAAAATCATTTTGGAACGTTGCAAAGCACTGGTAATCGATTACTCCTTTGTAAAAACCAGTTTGAAAATCATCCTGGTCAATGGTAATCGATTACTACCAAATGGTAATCGCTTACCATAGAGTAAAAATTATCCTTTTTCAAACAAAAAGTGTGATATTTGATGTTTTTGAAAAAAATACTTTTTACTACCTACTTTGACATGATTGATGCTTCTTGATTTCTTCATTTGATTCTTGAATCTTTGAGTGGAATCTTGAATGCTTGATTCTTTAATCTTGAAATAACTCTTTGAGCTTTGGCATCATCAAAACATCTTGGTGAATCATCATGGTAATCATCATGGTAACTTTGCTTCCACACATATGAATGACTTAAGTCTATAATCAGGGAATGCCTCTGTGTATGAATTTCTTGAGCCACAATCCATATAGAGATCTGAGCAATCACAATTTAAATCTAAGGATTATAAGAAATGAATGCAGAATTAATAGAGAGATGTCTATCTAGGAGCCTACTTGAATGAGTAAGTAAAATTGAACAAATCAATTTAAATAATATATGCACTATAATAACTTAATATTCTCCAATGCATTGCACATTGGCCATTGGTCACTATATGTCCTAAGGACAATGTTATTGTCTGGTTTTGCTCGTTGCATAATAAGCCCAACAACTACTTGAAAGGAATTATTAACAAGTTAGTTGTAATTTATAAGACATTTACTTTATCATTTGTAAGACATCAATATTTTAATTGTATAATATGCATACATGTTTCTCTTAACTAGTGCTTTGAAGGGATTCAACGTTATTCAAGAAAGTAAATCCAAGGCTACTGCTAAATGGATTCTAGTTAAAATAAGTCATTTAAACAATGGTTGGTGCCTTCAAAATTAAATTTTATTACTATCTACACTAATTTTTTATTAACTTTGAATATCTTATTGAATTTAGTGTAATAAACAAAGAGGAAGCATTGAGTTCGGCTATTATGTGATGCATTGGATGTCAATGATAGTCCTAAAAGGTGTCAAGGATAATTAGGAAATGATAATTGTTTACTTCAAAGCTAAATTCATTTGTTATACTTGTTATTATTTTACAGATTAATTTATATTTTATTATATCATGCAGTATTTTACTAATCCAAGATCATTGAAACCAATGAGATTAAAGGCAATTTGCATTTAGTGGGCAAGATTTTATCTCAAAGTTCAAAATGAAACACTAGGTGTTTAAAGAATTTTACAATTGTATATAGTTATCTTTAATTAGAATCGGTTATAATAGATGATTTTATGTATTGACATTGTTCTTTTCTTTGATTATTTCTTATAATTGATGGTAATTATTCAATAATAATATAAAAATTTATACTATGAAATTGTCTGGATACTAAAAAAATTCAAAAAATAACATCAATTTTTAGAAAAATCGATGTTGTCATAAACCTAACACCATTGTTTTTTTTTTAAAACCGATATTGTGTTGCACAAGACAACATCAGTCAGGTGTAAAAACCGATGTTGTGGTGCAACTACATCATCATTTTTTAGAAAAATTGATGTGATTTATGCACCACAACATCAATTTTTAGAAAAACCGTGTTGTTTTTTGCATATTTTACATTTTTTTTGGTTTATTGCTTATTATACGACATGTGTAGGGTATGTTAACATCGGCTTTATGAAAAACGATGATAACATTGATAATGTTAACGTCAGTGGTTTCAACATTGGTTAAAAACAGATGTTACGTTGAAAGTCATGAAAAAAAATATATTAAAACCCTATTTTCTAGTAGTGTGTGGACAGTTGCGAAGCTAAGAAAATGACACCTTATTGGTAGACATGTAAAGCAAAAGGCTTATATATTGCTTTGTTAAGCAAAGGTATGACTCTAATTTCATAACTTTTGAGTTCGGAGTAATGTTATTGCTAATTTTAGTATATTAATTGTTAATGTGTTATTCAAGAGATGAAAAACATAAGAAAGAAGATTCATGTGTGAAACTAATTGCTTGGATTGTCATATGGAGGTTTGAAAAGGGAGAACACCCGTACATAGTACAAGCTATATTTTGTTGAGTAGCCCGTGTTCAGTTCTTGTTTTTCATTTTATAAGCTTTGTGTTTGGTTTTCTTATGATCATTTATCCATTGTTTGGATACTTCTTATATACTTTTTTGTTATATTTAGTGAAGCCATTTCTTTGGTTTGAACGACCCATGATTTTTATCCTCTAAAGGATTTTGCACATTAAAAATGTGTCTCTTGTGCGTTTTTGGTTTATACTTTTATTGATCACAATTTTGAATTTATAATATATGATTGTATATATATATATAGACACACACACACACACACAAAAAAAAGAAAATAAAAGACAACATTTTATGAAAATTATAGGTGTAAAGTTGAGACAATAAAAGTAACATCCAATTTTTTTGTAAAATAAATTAAAAAGTATTTTATTTAAATAGAGTTTTAGAAAAATAATGAGGTTTTGTAATTAAATAAATAAGGAGAAATAATTTTATTAATTAAAATAAATATATGTTTTTAGAAAATAAAAAGGATGTTATATTTATTCATTTGATAGCAAGAAAATAGAGTTCATTTTTATAAAATAAAAATAATAAAGAAAAATAGAGTAAATAATAGGTTCAAAGTACTCTAGTTATAAATAAAGATATATTAGATCAGTTCTTACATTAAGATATGTTTTTACGCTCTCTCTTCCTCCCAAAATCATTTTCTCTTCTTCCTCTTCCAAAAATTTATCTTTTTCCCGCATATACTCAAACATTTTCTAGCAAAACTATGATATCAGACTAGTTGACCGTTGACTCATCTTGAAATTTGAACACCGCGTTCAGAACTCATTTTCGCACATTCCGACCGTTGGGATTTTCAAATTAATGTCTGTAGAGAGAGAAACTTCCCTCACACGGAGATACTAAAACTGAGGCCCAAATCTTTTCTCCTTCTCTCTAATGCTTGAAAACCCTAGCAGAGCAACCACAGAAAAAGCTTGAAGAATCTTAGGAAACCGCTAGAGACACTATTATTGCTGTCAGACTACACACGTGAGCTCTCTTAGAGGTAAGGGATGAGTTATTTACAGTTGAAGAGTAGTGATAACATGTGTAGGGATCCTTAGAGGATCAAATTGAGATGAGTTTTGGGGTGTTTTTGAAATTTTGATTATATCTTTACAACTATAACTATGAATTATATATGATTGACAGACCAATTGATGTCCCGATGCAAAATTATTGTGAAATTAATTTGTTCTTGTGTTGAGTGTGAATCCTAAAAATTGGGTTTTTTTAATTAGCGTGAATTGATGAAATTAAGTAAGGAGAGATTTACCATAAGAGAGACTGAGATATTAATTTTGTATTTTCCCTTTTTCGTGCTTTTTAGGGGGGTTTTATATATAGTTTGGAATTAATATTATAATTTGGAATTAGAATAGGCTAACAAAATGACATTCTCGATTATTGTTTGATGTTGTTATTCTTTAAAATTGATCAGAGTCTATTTAACTATTTTGAAAGTTTTAGTGAATCCTTGGTGCAGTTTTGTTTGATTATATTTCACTTTGTAAATTCATGATTATAATATTTGTGTGTTTGGTTATTTATATATTGTGTGTGCTTATATATGTAATACTATTTGTATATTATGAATTGTGTTTGAGATTGAGTATAAGTGGCAAGTTGAGCATGTGTTAATTTGTGAGATACACGTGAACATGTGATAGTGGATTGTGACATTGGGAGGTGTTAAATTGTTGATATGCGATATGGTTGTGAATAAGTATGTGATTAATATTTGATGTGATATTACTTGTGTTTTGAGTTGTGAATTATACAATAACTCGATTGGTGTTTAGCTTGAGAAAAGTATTTATGCAGGGGTGTTGAAAGGAAAGTGTAGAACCTAAGGTGTTAAATTATAGTGCAATGCGTGGAGTGTTAAAAGGAAAGTGTAGGGTTCCAAATTAAGAACCTGAGGTGTTAAATTGTAGTGCCTTATGTTAAATATGTTTTGAAAATTAGTGTGAAGTCGTGGGTATTGTATAATTCATGAACAATGTTTGTATGCAAAAGTTGTTTTAAGGATTGGACCTGAATCAGGAAGGTGAGACCCTAACGAATTCTTCAAAATCTAGGCCTTAGGGGTAAATACACTCGGTTTGAATGCTCCTTTGAGCCTATATTGATCCCATATGGTTGGAGCATTCTCGCAAAACAGAGTGACATTCATCGGTTATGATTTCACTTAGTGAGAATGACCTAACATACTCATTGTGTGGTGTGTCGTGTTATGTACTCCTTGGCGTCCTAGTGTTGTTTTTCACTGACATGGTACCACATTTCATATAAGATTGAGTCTTAGTGCATCTATTGCATAACGTCTATATAATGATCATTGTGACTTGTTATGTGATGATGGATAATGAATTGTGTGAGATGTTATGTTACACTAGAGATGTGTTGTTCTGAACATATGATTAATGTGAAAGTGTGAAATGTGATTTGTGATTAAATCCTTGAGGACAAGTGACTTATGCAATGAGTGGTAAATGATGGGAATTGTGCTAAGTTAAGTTTGTTATACTTATATTATATGTATATATGTGTTTTCGTTTATTTCTACCTGTTTAGGAATGTAATAACTCACTCCCTATGTGTTGTTTGTATTTGGATCCTATAATGATCTCGAACCTTGTGTTCATGCGAACAAATGACTAGGTGGATTGTTTTAAGGAACCTTGTGTTGGAGGACGTTAGGACACAATGCTCTAATAGGATGTGACATTGGGGCATGGGTTTTTATTTTAATTACATAATGTTGCGAACATGTTATTTTACTTTATTTTATTTTGCTACTTAACTTGAGTTCTTTTATAAACTTGAACGACCTTGTTTTGATTCGAAAATGTTTCTGATAAGTTTTATTTGATAATAATGAAATGAATATGAACCTTTTATGCATGTGAACTCTTTTATGCTTAAAATATAAAATCTCATTTTATGTATTTTATTATATAAATATATATATCGAGATAGAAGGTGTCATAATAAACACAAAATGTATGTCAATATAAAAGAAAAACTTACATTTTATATCAATTCTTGTGACAACTAATAGAAAAATTATATCATACATCAGTTATTACCATAACCAATATATATAGAAAGTGACACTATTTATATTGATATTTATCAATAAATGATGTAAAAATTAAAATGACTTGATACATTTAGAATTTGCCACTTTCTACGACTAGTTGCCGATGAACTGATGTAGGAATTGTGAATTCTACATTAATTCTTAATTTGATGTAGAATGCACTCTACATTGACATTGCATTAAATTATATCGGTTCCACAACCGATGACATTTGTCTTTTAGAATTGATGTCAAATGTGTTCTCTATAATATTGATAGTCTCACTAAAAAGTTATTATTATTATTATTATTATTATTATTATTATTATTATATATATATATATATATATATATATATATATATATATATATATATATATATATATATATATATATATATATATATATATATATATATATATATATATATATTAATATATTGCGTTATTTATTAACATTAAATATATAATTTCTTTTTATTAGTTATATCATGTGATTCACGCTTGGAGAGTATAATATAATGTTTTGTGCTCTATCCTTTTATAATATTGTTTTAATTAATTTCATAATATTTAAAAATATATTAAATAAAAATGATTAAATGTTTTAATGTTAAATATATTAAAAACTTGTGCTTAATTCAAAATTTTGTAATTTTAAAGTTATTTTAAAATTTAATGTTAATAAAACTTTAAAAATAAAATAAAACCTTTTTAATTTTTCAGCTTAAAGATAACCCAACAGAAAGTGAAGAGAAAGAAGAGAGAAAATAAGAAGACACAGAGAAAGAAGAAAAATACTGACTTTTTAATCTTATATAAACATTTTTACCCATTTTTAAATTATGCTTTTTATAAAAATTAAATTACTGGATTTTAACTTTTTCAGAAAAAAAAAACGTGTTTGTTATAAAAGTTGAAGTTCCAGCGCATAAGTACTTATAAAAAATTGAAAACAATTGTTTGGTTTACATAAGTATTGTCTTTGTTTGTTTAATTATATATATATATATATATATATATATATATATATATATATGATAATGGTGGGACATGGCATCACGTGTAAGGATTGGAAAGCTTTGTATTGATATTATTATATTTACCTATGAAAATTATACGTGTGGTTCATATATTTATTTCTCCTGCTACGACGACTGGTACATGATCAGTAGTTCCCCAATTTTCAGTTAGATAGATTATCACACCTCGTGAACACAGGTTGCATTTGCTGCGGAGGATCGATCTCGCCAATGGATTTCAACAAGGTCAGAAAATCTCTCCAATTTCCTTATCTTCTTTGTCTTATATGATTGTTGTGATGATGATGATGATTAATTAGGCCCCAATTGTTAATCAGAAGACACAAGTTAATAATTAACTGGTGGCAATTTCATTGATTAAGATTAGCAGATTTTAATTGCATGTATGCTATATAGAATACTCAATATATATCTATCAATTACTTCTATGCTATTGTAAAATATATATTAGCCATAGAAGAATGAAGGGAACGAGGAAACACGGAAAGTAGGGTGCGAGATAGCAGCTATAGTGGTTTTGCTGGTTATCTTCTAGTGTTCTTGTTTCAGCAGAAGTATATAATTCTAATTTTTAATTTTGGTTTTTTTTATTGGTTATCAATACTTTAATTACAACTATAATAAAAGAAAGGTGAAAATATAATTTTGATTTTTTTATTTTGTTTCATCTGCAATTTTAGTCTTTAATTTTTTAAAATTTACATATTATTCTTAATTTTTTTGTCATTTATTTTTTTTCTTATAATTTAATTAATTAAATCATTTCTTTATTATATACGAATATATTAAAAGTAAGGTTTAACTGAACTAAAACAAATATATGTTAAATTAAAAACTAAAATTATCTTTTTTGAAAACTGGGAAAGAAACACCTTGTTTTCCCACATTGATACATATAAATCATTTTCCTAAAAATAGTGTATATATGTTAAAACCTTTGATCATCAATCTCTTTCCCAAAATAAGTCCGAAAGTTCTTTTATGTTCTTCTTGTGTTTTCTTGAATTTTTTGTCTCTCAATAATATTTCCTCAATGATATATTCTTTTTGAACAACATATGATTTCCTATATGATCTCTTATCCATTAGAAACCAATTAAATACGTGAACAAAGTCACCTGTGTGAGAAATTGCGGATAAGACTACCCCATTCTCAATTATTTTTTGGGTATAAATATATATAATAGTAGTCAGTGATCCACGTGTAGTGTCAGTTATAAATAATATAATAATACTAAAATAACTAAAGAAATATCAACATGCGATACACGAGCAAACAATATCTTGCATATCTTTTTCCCCTTGACGAGTAAAACACTATAGAAGGATCATAGAGGAAATTGGAGAAATACTAGAGTGCATTATCTTTTTGGACTAAACACATGAGATTATGAGAAACCAAGCCAAATGTTGAACATGTCCATTAAAAAATGCTAGCAATACTTTTTATAATATTCGCTTTTAAATATTTTCTGTGATTGATTAAAATTTATTGAAATTATTAATTTTATTAAGTTTTATTTTTATTTAATGTATATCAAGTGAGAAAATACACATTTTGCATATTAGTAATAAATAAATAAATACATTCAGTCAAAATAAATAAATAAATATTTTTTTAATATATAACTTTTACTTTGAATTCAGCTTAGTCGTTCCTAATATCATATCGAAACCGACACATCATCAAATGTGAGTTAGAAAGAGGGGCCAGTGACGTGGACATGATCGAAAGAAGCCAAGGGTGGGTTAGTTCAGGCGTAAAAAAGATTTATGAGGGAATGTGCGTTCTCCTTAACAACAACATAAGTATTCATTTTTTTTAATTTTCTGGTCAAAATCAGCAATGAATGAAAACTAAACAATTAATTGAATATTAATAAGTAACTTAAACAGATATATTAATACCATATTAATCTCTTAACACTAACATGAACAAAAATAAATACTTGTTAGTTGTTACAATAACTTTTCTAACATGGAATATTAGAGGGATTGTCGGTCATGTAGTACTCTGATTAATGAAATATCTCATTTTGATGTCGAGAAGTTTCGGTGGACACTCGATAAAAAAAAAAATTAGGTGGACACTAACCCAAATGTCATGTACGTGTTGGAATTTGGATATATTCGCATTGAAATTAGTGTACGGATTTTGAAAGAAAAAAATAATATTATTAAGTAATTTAATAAATAAATAAATAAATATTCTAATGACTCGTGAGAATAACTGAACAATTTAATAATACTATTAATTAGAAATTATATTCACATATAATAATTTATGACCTAATTAATTTTTTTATGTATGAAATATAATTCGTTTTCAAAAATTTATCAAATATTTTATTTTTCATCCAAATACTTAAAAAAAATCTATTTTATTTTTTTACTTGTCGTTAGTCCACATCAGTTAAATGATATCGTGACAGACGAAGTGTCACGTCATCACGTCTAGTCACTAAACACGTAGGCACAGATGTCCATGTCATTAACTTTTGTTTTTTTAATTTTAAAAAAAATAAAAGTCAAATAAGAGAGGCAGAGCTATCTGTGGTGGTGCTGGAGACAGCGACATGGCAACTCAAAGAGAGGCAGAGCAATTAAGCCTATTCCAAGCCCGTCGTCATCTTGGACATTCTCTAGAACTTCGCCTTCATCGCCATCACCGCCACTATCTTGGTTCTCAGCCGCAACAAGAATCCCAACATGCCTCTCAGGTTGTGGATTGTAGGCTACACTCTTTAGTGCGTTCTCCATGTCGCATGCAAGGTTATCAAACTCGAGAATTTACGCAAACTTGTGAAAGTTTCATAGACTCGACTCATAAATTCAACTCGTAGACTCGTAAGAGTCTACTTCATATAAAATAATAACAAAACATCTATAAATAACATACTAATTAAATATTTCAACAATATAATAAAGCAAAACAGTAAATTATAAAGTTCAGAATATTTAAATAACCAAGTCTAGTAATAATACATCACCACTAGACAATAACTTGTAGAGGTTATAGTAGTGGTAGATCATTCTCATCGAGGGTTGGATGTTATTAGAGAACAAGGGTTTGATATTATTAAATGTGAAAATTTTATATTTGAGAATAACACGCTAAATGAAGGTATGTTGAATGCTAAACAGATAGAAAACAATAAAAAAACGACTTATATTTTGGTGTAATTTTTTTTAACTTGTTAAATCATTGACTCAGTGATAAACTCGAGTTTACTTAGAGTTTACCCATAGTCTACTAAAAAGAGTTTACTCAGGAGTCAACTCGCAGAGGACAAGTGAAATCGTAAACTCGTAAAAGTTAACGAGTTAACTTGAGAGTTTGATAATCATGGTCGCATGTGTCGCAAAGCCTCTCAATTCCAAAATTGTTCCAAACCCATCCATTTTCTATTCCACAATTGTTCCAAAGCTCAAAATTTCTCTCTCTCTCACACCCTCCAAGTCTTTCCCCTCTCGCCGGCAACGTCATTTAGCCTAATGATTCCCCAAACCCCATCGTTCAATACACTCTAGGCAACTCCATTTCATTTGTGGTAGCAGAATCCAAAGCTGATTTCACAAAACCCTAAGTGAGTTGGGACCTAACTTCACAACCAATTGGACCAAGGTCTTAACTAAATTGTTCCCTATTGAAAACAGCGATGAGAGATGCTTGAAGCTTCTACCTTTCCCTCCAAGACTGGAGGATCAGGTTCGAGCCACGTTCATGCTCACAGGAGTAGATTTGGAGAATTTAGGAAAGGTGCATGTCTTGTCCAAATGGGACATCGTTGAAAGAGGAATAGAATTAGAGGCACCTAGGTTGTCTTCCTTTGTTCTCACATGTGCTTATGCGGTAGTTTGCATTGCTAAGGCCATTCATGGAGTTGAAAAGAAGAAAGAGAAGTTTGCTTTTGGGTTCACAGTGGATTGCAGGGCCATGCCAAGCTAGAGCCTCCAATCCCTGGGAACTATTTTGACAACTATGTGTGGGGTCATTTTGTGGATGCTGACCCACTAGACTTCATAAAGGAAGAAGCTTTTGGTATTGTTGCAAAGAGTATTCATAGTAAAATAAAAGAGATGTTAGAGAAGTGGATTTTCCATGGGGTGGATAGTGCGTTTTCTAAATACACACATAAAAATATTTGTCGCAAGAAAAAATCTCAGAATTCCTTCCATTTTCTAGGTTTGGAAAAGTGCAGATTTTCAAGAAAAGGAATCTTATGATATGTTGGGAATCTCTTATGATAATCATGTGCGTCTGAGACATATTTTAATGCCCGAAAGTTGGATAGGATGGCCTTTGCATAAAGATTATATTGCCCCAAATTTTTATGAAATACAAGATGCTCACTAAATGATAAAAATAAGAAATTAATCCAAACTTCTACAACGTTTTTGGCAAAAGAGAAAGTTGAAACCTTTGGAATTGCAGGGTCAAATCGATTTGGAGTTTATAGAACTGAATTTTGGGGGAAGCCTGCAAAGGTGAGATAACATCGACAGAGAGAGCTTTTGGCTTTCATTTTTTTTAAATTAAAAAACAAAATTAATGACATGGGTGTATCTGCCTGTGTTTAGTGACTATGTATGATGACGTAATATTTTGTGTATTACATCATCATTTAACGAATATGGACTAACAATAAGTAAAAAAATTAAATGTAAATTTTTTAAAAACATCTAGGTAAAAAAAAATGTTAGATAATTTTTTAAAAATAGACTAAACTTAATATATAAAAAAACTTAATTAAGCTATAATTTATATTATCTTATTGTTTTGTGTGTTCCCTCAATCGGAGTCTCTTTCCGATTCCCATACAATAATTTCCCATACAATAATTTATCTAAGGTAGGTTGCATAGCACGGGAACAGAAAATTAATAATTGAAAAGAGTAGCCTTAAATACATACACAAATAATGTAAATAACGGAAAAACTACTTCCTCTTTTTATTTTTTCTACTTCCTCTGTCTCTTATTATTTTACTTTTAGGGTAATATTCAGTTTTAAAAAATCAGAAATCACATTAAATATTATGATAAAATATATTTTTTTACAAAAAATAATTTTATAAAAAATGTATAATGTCAAGCTTTTCAAAAAATTAGAATGTAATTTTCAATTTCATTTGAATATTTAGATAAGGAAAGAATAAATGACAGTATTATTAAGAAAAATCATTTTTTGTTTTTGAAATGACATTTAAAATGAACTAATAATTTAAAAGAAAATTATTATTTTTAGCCTTAACTATGTTTTTATTCCTAATAAATATTTACTTTTTGTGTTTCCTTTTAACAAATTTTTATTTTTTTAGTCCATAACAAAATAATTTTGTTTTTGTCACTGACACTTATTTTTAATATCTGATAAATTAGTAATTTTATACTTACTTCTTGATAAAAAAAATTTACATTAATTATTAGTCGAAATTAAATTAAAATTTGTTAATTTATCAGGAACTAAATCAAAATATCAAAGACCAAAATTATAAGTGTTATTTTATTAGGATTAAACGGAAAAAAATTATTAAAAAAATTAAATATTTATTAGAAATCAAAAAGATATTTAATCGTTATTTATGTTAATTATTATGAACAAAATAACTTTTATTTTAAAAAAATAGTGTTTCATTTCTTGTAGTTTCTTTGTAGCATTGCTAAATAGTGCGAAAAGATTTGGTACGAAAATCTGACAAAGAACATGTAAATAGTTGATTGGTTAATTACTAAGTTAAAAAATCTGACAAAGAACATGTAAATTTTCTTTCAATACAACTGCTTGAATGTGTCAATTTTTCTCTGTCTGGAAACTTATCTAGGAGCAAAAGAAAACCATAGACCAATCCATCTTATTATGCTGCAAGTTCTTTGTCTCCGAATCACGCAACAACGCCACCCTCAATGCAATAGAACGAGTTGCAAGGTCAAACCCGGAAACTGTGATTGTGAACATGTTTCATGATCGAAGTTATAACAGGGCAAGGTACGACCTTGTGTCATATGTTTTGCACGACTGCACAGGAAATCCCATATACAGCCCCTTGCACCAAACTGTCATAGCCATGGCTGAGGCTACATTCAATGCCATCAACCTCGAATTCCATGAAGGTGCTCACCCTCGCTTGGGCGCACTCGACGACATTATCTTCCATCCACTTGGTCATGCGTCGCTCGACGAGGCAGCTTGGCTTGCCAAAGCAGTGGCAGCAGACATTGGCAACCGATTCAGTGGTAAGTACATTAAGTTACATGATCAAAGAATGCTTCTTACTTGTCTCTCTTTTTTCTCACCCTACCTAAACTCAAATGTGATGCAATGCAAGAGAAATTCATTCATTTTCATGTAACATTTTGTTGTGCAAGTAGTAAAAAACACTTACAATGCAGCTTATCTTAATACATGTGAATGCAGTGCCAGTGTTTCTGTACGCCGCAGCCCACCCAACAGGGAAGGAAGTTGATGCCATAAGGCGAGAGCTCGGATATTACCGGCCAAATTCAAGGGGAAGTCAATGGGCCGGGTGGGCAATGCCCGAAACGCTACCGCTGAGCCCTGATGAAGGGCCCAACGTGGTTTCAAGAGCTAAAGGCATCACAGTGATTGGTGCACGCCCTTGGATTACATTCTACAACGTTCCAATCCTTTGCACTGATGTGTCAGTAGCAAGAAGGATTGCAAGGAAGGTGAGTGCTCGTGGCGGTGGCCTTCCCACCGTGCAAACGATTGCTGTAGTCCATGAGGATTCAACTGAGATAGCCTGCATGCTTTTGGACCCCAAACTTGTCGGAGCAGATAGGGTTCAGAATAGGGTTGAGATGCAGGCAGCGGAAGAAGGACTCGACGTAGAACAAGGTTATTTCACCGACCTTTCTCCGGAAATGTTCGTAGAGAAATACATGAAACTAATCAATAATGCTAACAAATCGTGATCATGTGTGTAACTCGTTAGTTGGACTTGTTGATCGATGAATAATCATAAATGATCAAAGGTTGTGATTTTCAGTAAGTGTAATACAATGGTTCTAAATTATGATTCCTAAATGGTTGGCTGGAAAGACAACCAAAGGGTAACAAAAATGAAGCATGCATGGACTAGAAATTGAGATTCCTAAATGCTTCTGTGACTATCTATCCGTATTTATATATCAAATTAATGACCCGTTTTTCGGTCAAAATGTCCACTTTCATTTGTTTTTCATTCTCTTGTTTGTTTTATAGCATATTAATTTGGATAAAATTCTGAGCTAGACGTGATGTGAATTTAAATTTGTCAAGTATCTAGTATTAGCTTCTGCATCAAATTGAGAATTGGATGTGGAAATCAAGCAATACATGCGTCTTTTTTCAACATCATTCCGAATACACGTACATTTATTTTTTATCCATTTTTTTCACTAAATTTCCATAAAGACCAGAAACTAAATAAAAAAAAATGAAGGAACCTGAGAATTGTTAGAGTAAAAGGCAGAGCAAAAATTGACGGGGAATAAAAATCCAACTGCAGTACCCAATCTATTGGAATAATATAAATAAAATCTTCATCAACTTCTCCAAACTTCTTAATAATAATATAGTAAGTCACATTCAGTCAATGAAAACAACAAATTTGGTTAAACACAGCACAAAATGGAAAAGTGATATGTTTTGCCATGTGGGTATTTTTTTTATAGCTTTAGAAAGTACACATAAGATAAAGCTCAATAAACTTAGCCAATTTTCAGGAATTATTTGGTTGATTTAAATTTGATTAAATATAGCCACACCAGTCACTCATTATAGCAACAAAATAGATCAACCAAGAAATTAATTCATACACCTATAGTGCATGAAATGTAAAATATTTGTTAGATGAAGAAAAAAAAGCTTCCCTGAATCATGTGATACAGTAATTAATCCATCAATTGTT
This sequence comes from Glycine max, assembly GCF_000004515.6. Taxonomy (NCBI): domain Eukaryota; kingdom Viridiplantae; phylum Streptophyta; class Magnoliopsida; order Fabales; family Fabaceae; genus Glycine; species Glycine max. The sequence continues at coordinate 12,704,881 of NC_016089.4, forward strand.
TAGTTTGTATATTAACAGTTCATTAAATTGAACTTAACATTATAATGGAAAGAAGTAAAGAGTAACACAATCCATTAAAATCATGGAGAAGAAATCTAAAAGTCCAATGTACCTCCAGTGTCTTAATAATAGTCACATTCAGTCGTCTTTAGATTTTGATAATGAATTCAAATCTTGTTTTGTACGTATTCTGAATGCTCATCAGTTAAAAACAGAGAATTAAATTCTTAACCAAAATTTGAGTAAGAATTGCAGTCGGGATCATAATGTTTGGTTGACATGTTAAATACCTTTCTAGTGAAAATTGTTCTAATAGTAGTGTTAAGGTCACCATCCCAATTAATGATGTACTTCTCCCAGACCAAATTGCACCTTTATGTGGCTTGGTGTGGTTACACTACTAGAAAAATTAAATTTAGTGACAACCTATATTCCCTCACTAATAGTGACGACTTCTGTGATGAAAATATGATTTTGTAACGGATACAAATTTAAGTTAATTTGTGACAGATTTTACGACAAAAATGATTATTCTCCAATTTACCCGCCCGCTACACACTCCTAATTTGAGGAACATGACATGTTCAAACTTCTTGTCCAAGTTGACTTCATCTTTGGACTGCTCATGCTAATTTATGAGAGCAATCTTTGCTAGTGTCTCATGAGGAAGATTGTGTGCTAATATTTTTCTCTCACATGGTAAGCTTCTCAAAAATACATGTTGCATTCACGTCCCACGTTCCTTTTAACATTTAGTTATTTTGAATCTGGTCAATTTTCCATCCTTACTCCGCTGGAGGTTGAAGACGAAGTCTTGCGGGTTTTGTTTAAGGAACGCGAAAAGCTTTTTCTTCCTTGTTTTCGTTTTTAATTAATTAAAAGGAATGCGAAAACGTTTTGGGCTGGTTTCGAACCCTCACCCTACAAGCATGAAAGGACTCTCTTTGCCGCTAAGCTATTGCAATTTAATTGTTTATTAATTACAGTTCATGTGTATTTATAACTTCTGAAGGATAAATCATTTATGCACAAACTGTTTAAAATTGTGTGTCTCTTAAGTTATGTTGAACATGCAATATTATGTTAAATACTGGTATGCATTGGATTTAATCCTTTAAAGTTTATTACATGTTGAATGAATATACGTGCAATGTTATTGGTATACATGTAATTTTTATGATTCAATATTGAGCACATTTGCATTATTAAGTATGTTTATGCAAGGATTATTTTTTAATGTTAAGTGATTAATATAATTTTATTAAATTAGAGAATAGCCACAGCATCTTTAATTGAGTAAAATTATATGCTAAATTTATAATCACATTAGAAATATTAATTGTGATTAATCATATGTAATGTGATGAAATCTACCCACAGGAATTTTGTTATATTTGTATGATTAATTAGGATAAAATATTAAATTATATTTCTTAATTTACTCACAGGAATTAAGGAAAAGAACATGATTTAATAGTTTTATCATAAAGTTGCTTAATGAATCTAATTGAGTAGGACTTTAGCCCACAGGCAAGTTTTGTGTCACTAGATTCATATATTGAGACATGATTTGCATTGGCAAAACATGACATTTGTTTAGTCTCAAATTTTCTTAATGAGCATGTGTGTTTGTTTGCAGTTTCACAATCTATGAATATTTCTTGTGACTTTTCCATTTTGAAAGGTGATAATTATAAGGTTTGGAAGGAAAGAGTTCTCCTTCATTTGGGCTGGATGGATATTGACTATGCTATAAGGAAGGATGAGCCACCGGCTATTACTGAAACTAGCGAACCTGATGTTGTTGATCTTTATGAAAAGTGGGAGAGATCTAATCGTCTCTCCGTTATGTTCATAAAAACCAACATATCCGCTAGTATCCGGGGTTCAGTTGACCAGCATGATAAGGTCAGAGATCTGTTGAAAGTCATTGATGAACAGTTTACGACCTCTGAGAAGTCGCTTGCTAGCACACTCATTATGCAATTCTCTTCCATTAAACTTACTGGAACGAGAGGTGTGCGTGAACATATCATGCGCTTAAGGGACATAGTGGCTCAGTTGAAAACCCTGGAAGTTACCATGTCTGAGTCCTTCCTGGTACATTTCATTTTGTGCACCCTACCTCAACAATATACACCCTTCAAAATCTCCTACAACACACATAAGGATAAATGGTCTATTAATGAATTGATGACCATGTGTATTCAAGAAGAGGAGAGATTGATAATGGAAGAGGGTGAGAAGGTAAATTTGACTACTTCTACTTCTGGAAAGGATAGGAAGAAGTCTGTAGGCACCAATAAAGGAAAGATTCCGACTCAACCAACAATTAAAAAGGAGTCAAAGTGTTTCTTCTGTAAAAAGAAAGGACACATGAAGAAGAACTGCCCCAAATTTAAAAGTTGGTTTGAGAAGAAAGGTATATCATTGACTTTCGTTTGTTATGAATCTAATATGATTAATGTGAATCATAATACATGGTGGATTGACTCTGGTTCTACAATCCATGTTTCTAATACCTTGCAGGGTATGGAAAGCCTAAGGAAGCCAGTGGGAAGTGAGCAGTGCATCTACTCAGGGAGTAGGATGAGCTCGCATGTAGAGGCCATTGGAACGTGCGTCTTAGTTTTAAGCAGTGGCTTTAAATTACATTTGGAGAAAGTTTTTTATGTTCCTAGTTTCTGTAAAAACTTAATTTCTATTTCTAAACTTGCATCTTTGGGATTTTATTTTAATTTTACAGACTTTGGTTTTAATTTACTAAATAAATCTGAAATTATTGGTTGTGGTCAATTGGTTGATGGTCTTTATTCGATTAAATTGCAAAATGACGCTACTTCTATGCACGTTTCTGTTGGGTTAAAACGATGTATTGTGAATGAAGAATCCTCTATGTTGTGGCACCGGAGATTAGGACATATCTCTATTGAAAGAATCAAGCGATTAGTAAATGAAGGAGTACTTAGTACTTTGGATTTCGCTGATTTTGAGACTTGTGTAGATTGCATTAAGGGTAAGCAAACTAACAAGTCTAAAAAGGGTGCAAAGAGGAGTTCTAATTTATTAGAAATCATACATACAGACATATGTTGTCCAGACATGGATGCAAATAGTCCGAAATACTTCATAACCTTTATAGATGATTATTCACGATATATGTATCGCTACTTACTTCATTCTAAGAATGAAGCTTTAGATGCCTTTAAAGTTTTTAAGGCTGAAGTTGAGAAACAATGTGGAAAACAAATTAAGATCGTGAGATCAGATAGAGGTGGGGAGTACCATGGTAGATACACAGAGGATGGACAAGCACCAAGTTCATTTGCGAAATTTCTTCAAGAACATGGGATTGTTGCCCAATACACTATGCCTGGTTCTCCGGATCAGAATGGTGTGGCAGAACGAAGAAATCGAACCTTATTAGACATGGTGAGAAGCATGAGGAGTAATGTAAAGCTTCCTCAATTTTTGTGGATTGATGCTCTTAAGACGGCTGCGTATATATTAAACCGAGTTCCAACCAAGGCTGTCTCAAAGACACCTTTTGAGTTATTCAAGGGTTGGAAACCAAGTTTGCGACATACACGCGTTTGGAGATGCCCGTCTGAAGTAAGAATTTATAATCCACAAGAGAAGAAACTGGACCCTAAGACTATTACTGGGTATTTCATTGGATATGCTGAAAGGTCTAAAGGGTATAGGTTCTATTGTCCATCCCACAACACTAGGATTGTGGAATCAAGGAGTGCAAAGTTTCTTGAAAATGACTTTATCAGTGGGAGTGATCAATTTCAGAACATTTCTTTTGAAAGAGATCACTATGAAGCTGAACCTTCTGGGACAAGTAATAGGTTGGTAGTCATTCCCACCCCTCAAGTTAAAATGGGTGTTAGACAACCAGTGATTGAAGTTCCACAAGCTATTGAAAGTGATCATGTAGATCAAGTTGTTTGTGAGGAACAACATGATGATACTGAACAAACTGGTGAAGAACCATTTGAACAAGTTCCTCAGCAAGATGACCAAACAACATTAAGAAGATCTACTAGAGTAAAAAAGACAACAATTCCTAGTGATTATGTAGTGTACCTACAAGAATCAGACTACAACATTGGAGCCGAAAATGATCCTGAGACGTTTTCACAAGCCATGAGTTCTAAGGAATCAAATTTGTGGTATAATGCTATGAGGGATGAGATAGATTCTATGGCATCTAACCAAGTTTGGGATCTCGTTGAGTTGCCTATTGGTGTAAAAGCCATCGAATGTAGATGGGTCTTCAAAACAAAGAAAGACTCAGAAGGAAACATTGAGAGACATAAGGCAAGACTTGTTGCTAAAGGATTCACTCAAAGAGAAGGAATCGATTACAGAGAGACCTTTTCCCCTGTATCTAAGAAAGACTCTCTTCGAGTAATTTTGGCATTAGTAGCTCATTTTGATCTTGAGTTGCATCAAATGGATGTGAAAACGGCGTTCCTGAATGGTGATCTAGAAGAAGAGGTTTACATGAAACAACCTGAGGGATTCTTATCTAGTGTTGGTGAGCACTTAGTCTGCTAGCTTAATAAGTCCATCTATGGATTGAAACAAGCCTCCCGCCAATGGTATTTAAAATTTCATGAAGTCATTTCTTGATTTAGCTTTGAAGAGAATGTCATGGATCACTATATATACCAGAAGGTCAGTGGGAGTAAGATTTGTTTCCTTGTATTATACGTAGATAACATTCTGCTTGCGACTAATGATAAGGATATGCTATATGAGGTGAAACAATTTCTCTCAAATAATTTTGATATGAAGGATATGGGAGAGGCATCTTATGTCATAGGCATAAAGATCCATAGAGAAAGATCTCGAGGCATTTTAGGCTTGTCTCAAGAAACCTATATCAACAAAGTTTTAGTGAGATTTAATATGAAAGATTGTTCACCAAGTGTAGCTCCCATTGTGAAGGGTGACAAACTTGCTTTGAGTCAATGCCCCAAAAATGATTTTGAGCGGGAACACATGAAAAATATTCCATATGCTTCAGTAGTTGGAAGCCTTATGTATGCTCAGGTTTGCACTAGACCTAATATTGCATTCGCTGTTGGAGTTTTGGGAAGATATCAAAGTAATCCAGGTATTGACCACTGGAAAGCTGCAAAGAAAGTGATGAGATATCTTCAAGGAACAAAGGATTACATGCTCATGTACAGACAAACTGATTGTCTGGAAGTGATTGGCTACTCCGACTCAGACTTTGCTGGTTGCGTTGATTCACGAAGATCAACATCTGGTTATATTTGTATGTTAGCCAGTGGAGATGTATCTTGGAGAAGTGGCAAACAAACATTGACTACTACTTCCACTATGGAGGCTGAGTTCGTTTCTTGTTTTGAGACTACCTCGCATGGTGTATGGTTGAAGAGTTTCATATCTGGCCTTAGAGTTGTGGACTCTATTTCTAGGCCATTAAAGTTGTATTGTGACAACTTTGCTGCAGTGTTTATGGCTAAAAACAACAAAAGTGGAAGTCGAAGTAAGCACATCGACATCAAGTACTTAGCCATAAGAGAACGTGTTAAAGAAAAGAAAGTGGTCATTGAACACGTCAACACTGAGTTAATGATTGCTGATCCTTTAACTAAAGGCATGCCACCAAAGAATTTTAAGGATCATGTAGTGCGAATGGGACTTGGTTCCATGATGTAATTTCATTGTACATACATTTGTTATTTTCAATGAAACTCTTATTCAGTTAGATATTTTCTCATATCGTTTTGTGCACATATTTATTTATTTCGAGAAAAATCATTCGGTTTAGATATAGAATAAACATATGGTTTATTCATTAAGTTGAGAGCTAGTGTTGAGAGACTCGATATATTGTGGTACATGGAAGATACTACTCATCATCAGAGGACCTATCGCCATGACTCATATATTATGTTTCTTGTTATGGTTGATGTTGAGTTAAATGGACCAAGTGGGAGAATGTTGGAATCCCACGTTGCATTCACATCCCACGTTCCTTTTTTATTTTATTATTTTGGAACATTTAGTTATTTTGAATCTGGTCCATTTTCCATCCACATTCATCTCATATCTTTGCAAATATATTTGCAACCACCTTCAGTAACAAATCACGTACCCATCATTTATCTCACGTACTGATAACTTCTTATCTCACGTCTGATAACTTCATATCTCACGTTCTGATAACAAGTTGAGAGCTCTGTGATGGACAAACTCTATAAATAAGATGGGGTGCTCTCAGTTTTGTATCACCAAACCCACTTCTCTATTCAGAAAAATACACCATCTATTCAGAGTGAGTAAGGGTCTGGAAGAACAAAATTGTCTTTCAGGTTCGTGTGTGCACCGCTTCCCGTTCAATTTGCAATGGCTAGAGGTACACTCGTAATTCTTTTTAATTTCCGCTGTTTGATCTAAATATGCTATTTAAATTTATTTGCATGTTTAGATCAATATATGTATATTTTTACAGTTCAAACTTCTTGTCCAAGTTGACTTCATCTTTGGACTGCTCATGCTAATTTATGAGAGCAATCTTTGCTAGTGTCTCATGAGGAAGATTGTGTGCTAATATTTTTCTCTCACATGGTAAGCTTCTCAAAAATACATGTTGCAATCTCAAATAAAATCTTCTTAAACAACCACAATCAATTTTTGTTAACATAAAAAAGGTAAACGAAGCAAGAATATATGTTATAGACCAGCAAGCACAGGAGGTAACACAGCAAACATTACCAAACACGGAGGAGACAAGCACAAATGTTGCCCAAAGGCCACCACGCAGAATCATCAAACCAGAGTATCTTAAGGATTTTGTGTAAAACTAATTCTGTTAAGAATTGGTGATGTGGCAGGATAGGATTGGATAAGCTAGCATATGGTTGTCTTCCATTTCTTAGTATGTATGTTAGTGTGTCTGCCATCTCTTAGCATGGCCGTTAGTGCCAAATTCTGCTTTCTATCTTAATTTCTTATATATAGACTACTTGAATGTAAGGAGAAGGCAGACTGAATAATACAATTTCCCTTTCCTATCTTTGCTTCTGGAGGTCCTAGCCCTCGAAGCTAGTTTATTTCTCGTTCTGGTTTTGTGTATATAACAATATCAATCCAATAGCATGCACAAATGTCAACTCATGCTAAAGTCACCAAAAGTAACCGTCCTTCACTGAAGGGGATTCAAGATTGAACCCAACCAACATTCACACACGATATTAACTTTCTCTTTTTTGTTGTTGTTGTTTACAGGCTTTTTGCCCCTTTTCCTTAGGGAAAAAAAAAACGAACACCCTCAGGCATACAAACACCCAATTTTGGCTCTTGAAATGTTAAGGTAGAACCGATGAACCATCACACTTAGCTTTTTGTTTTACCTTTTAATGTAACTTTCAAATTTTCATTATCACTTCTTTTTATTTTGTTAACATAGTATGAACCTAGCTTTGCTTTAAAGAAACTTGGTTTATTTCCACAATTGTGACTCAAACCTATGTGTTGTGTGTTCTGAACTCCCACAACTAAATTGAACAAGCTCGATTTTTGCTATTTGCTAAAAGCCTAAAAGGAAAGTTCTTTGGATTCGAGGGCTGCATTTGGATTGGCTTTCGAGTTATCACCGTCTCGATAAGGTCCACAACTCGCGATAACTCGGAAGCTGTTGAGAAGCTCGTTGAGTTCAGTGACTCGGTGAAGAAGGATTCCAAACTGAGTTAATGTTTTCAATAAATGACATCGATGACGTTTTTGTTTTTGGTGGTGACTCTAAATGAGGGTGTTTTGGGTTGGTGGCAGGATGGTTAGGCCCATGATGAAGACGAGGATCTGACATCTCTGGTTTCAAGAAGACAAAAAACAAACTTCATTTTTAAGAGATAATTAGAAACAAGGTACAGAAAATTAAAAAGTCTATTTGTTGTGTATGCTCTCTATTTTTTTCATGTTTTGATGTTTTACCATGTAATATGCTTTACAGTTTGAAGTCAAAAGATAAACTATATGTATATTGAAAATTCAATTTTTTTATCATTAAGATTTATGTAGTTTAAATACAAAATTAAAGATTATATTTTACTAGATGAATCTTAGTTGAATGGATGCATTGAAAATTATTTTTGTTTCGACTTTCAAGAGAACTTATTTATTATAGTTGGTGATAATTTTCACTATAAATTGGGAAGAGAATTAGTAGAGAAACAACACATTAAGAAAAAGTGTATGAGAAGAGAGATTGCGAAACAAAATCACTTTGTTAAGAGAAAAATATCTTTGTGTGAAAGTATTATCATTTCTTGTAACCATTGAGTGGGGTACTCGGATTTGTAGAATGATACACTATTTGGGAGTGGGTTACAATCTTATAATCATTTTTGTGATATATACTAAAATACTTTTTGAAACGGTTCTGTGGACCTAGACAAGAGATGTCGAATTATGTTAAATTCTTATGTTTATTATTATTTTTTCTACGATATAATATTTGTTATATTCTCATGATCCTTTATAAGTATAAGTAATTTTATTTGTGGAATAGTTGATTACCCAACAAATCCCTCATAACAACTATGGGAACAAGACCATGATTCGGTGCCATCTTGAAACCATGGGCCACATTTAGACTTTTGGGTCAAAACAATTGTGGGATCCAAAGCTTGAATCAGTGCCATAATGTAACAAGAGGCTGCAGCATTATGCTCTCATGCAATAGTAGCTAACAAACCCAGTTGCTGATCAATTAATTTCAATTTGTTTAGTACTTGTTACATCTTTTGTATTCTATTTGCTTCAGTATTGGGACCTGCCACATGGGAGGGTGTTTCTCTTTCTTTTCCAATTGTTTTATTCACTCTATATTGTCTTTGAAGGTTATGCTAATTGAACATTTCTCGTTGACTCACTTATGTTTAATTAAATCTTTGACTTATGAAAAACAAATCATAATACTTTCTCTTTACTTTATGACTTATCAAGTTTAATTTTTTATTTATTTTTTCTGGGCAAAAGACAAGTGACTTATTAAGTAACTGATTTGATAGCACCCCATAAGACTAGCTCAAGGAACACCTAGTTAAGACATGTAACTATCAAGAAAATGGAGGTATACCGGGTTTTTGTTTCAAGGCCTAACTTGTTTGAGAAGTGCAAGCATCTTGAATACATTGAAATTAATTTCAAGTTTGATAGGATTACAGCTTATTCGTAAATGGATTCAGTGACTCTGGGTTTGGATATTTTCCATCATTTTAGACCTTTAAGATTAATCCCATGATTTAGATTTTCTCACTTGTTTCAAAAGATATTTTTAATTTAATTTTTTTTTATTTTTTTACATTTGAAAACTATAAAAAAATATTACGGGGCGTGTAGATTAATTTATACACGTTTAATAGTATTTTTATGATTTTAAAGTATAAAAAAATATAAAACTGAATTAATAATTAATAATTAAATATAAAAAATAACATAAGGTGAGAAAATCTGGACCTTTAGATTAATTTAATGGTCTAAAATGAAGGGAAGTCACCCAAAATAAAGTCACTAACTCCTTTTCCCGCCTATCCTATTTTTATTCTATCATATTCTTATCTTACTCTCATATCTTTTCTTGACCACCAAATAAGCTTATTTTCAACAAATAAAATTCAAATAATTTGTGTACAATCTCTATTTATAATTAGAAAAATAGACGATCATCAAATTTTTTTACTCACATTCCATGTTTTATAAATTACAATTCATTTTTCAAAGTTAATATTTATTTACTTCAATTATATAATATGTCTTTTATACCTTTTATAAGTTAATTATAACACTACTTAATTATTAATTATAATAATAAAGTTTGCATATTGAATTTGACCAATATAAGAAAAAAAATATTGTAAAAGATAGGCTTAATTATTAATTTGGTAGCCAAATTATTTTAAATAATTTAATTTGATTTCCAAATTTTTATAAGATTCAATTTAATCCTCAACTTCTTAAAAATAAATCAATTAAATCCTCAAATTTTTAAAAGATTTAATTTTTTTCTTCAAATTTTTAAAACTAAATCAATTTGATCCTCATCTAAAATAATTTAAGGAACAAATTGATTCATTTTTAAAAATTTAAGGATGAAGTTAAATCTTTTAAAAGTTTAAAAATCAAATTAATTTTTTTTTAAAAAAAATAAGGATGAAATTAAATCTTTTAAAAATAATTTGGATAACTACACAATTAAACTAAAAGATAACAAGTAATATTATTTCCCTAAAAAAAAGGCCGTAATACGGGCCCACTCTCGTTGATCTTGCATTCTTCCAACATTTTCTCCTTTTGCACCACATTTTCTCCTGCACGTTATCGCACAGGTTCGTTCTGCTTTTGCACCACATTTTCTCCTTTCAACTTTCAAATCAGAAGTTCCTTTCATTTTTCTCACTGTAATTTTTGTCAACTATCATCTTCGCTACTTCTATTCTTCTAATTTAGTAATTTCCTTTCAAATCGAATTATCATTATATGTAGGGCTGGTCTATGATATCTGTTTAGTATTTACTGTTATAGCACATCTTGTGCATATTATATTAATAAATATTGTTTGCCTATAAAAAATTTTAAAAAAAAAACAGAAATGTTCTTCTAAGTTAGTAATTTATAGTAGGCATTCTTATATTTTAGGAACATTATTTTGGTAAGGGAGAAATAGAAAGGAAGAAGAGAATAAGGGATGGAGGAAAGTTGACTCTGTTTATTGAGAATTGAAAGTTAGAATGTAAGATTGTCATTAATGGTCCATTTAGTAGAGGTAAAAGAGGATGTAAAAAAGAGTGAAATGAACAATAAAATTTTGTGAGACTCATATTTTTACTCTTTATTTTAATTCAAAATTTTTATTTCTTTACACTTTTCTCTTTTTTTCTTTACACTCTACTCTACGAAACAGACACAAGTGAAATTGAATTAATGTATCAACACATGACTTCTATGCACTTTCAGGTATTTGGGTGTGTAACATGTTGAATACAGATGCAACAAAGTACTTTTATAATGTTAATCATTATATTTACTCTTTGCTTGAATTTCTAGTTTACGTATGAGTCGATGCAAGGCTGGTTCTATTAAACATATTGATTGACTCAGTGACTTACCATGTAATGTGATTGATATCATCCTACCGCGCTTGCCGATCCACGACCTAGTTAAGACCAGTGTGCTGAGGCATATGTGTCACAGGACTTAGGTTTACAAAAATATTTTTTGGAGAAGTGTAAGAATCATAATAATTACCTTGAAACTTCAAGTATTATTACAGATGTTCGACATCCCTTTTCATACTACCAAATCAAAATGGAATGTCTCAAGGAAAGGGGTTAAACATGTTACGCTCGGGTACCCACGAGCACGAACAAATCCCTATCGAACACCACCTCATATATTCTCCTTTCAAGAATTGATTCATCTTCACCTTCAGAATTCTGTACTGTCAACCATGCCTAATTTTTGTGGCATTAGAAATCTGATTGTTCTTCAGCTATTCGCCATCATTTGAGTCGGGTGCACTCTAGAGTCTTACGTCCGGTTGTTCCTTGCTTGAGGCGCTCACCATTAAGTACTGCTCAGGTTTTGAACATGTCAATGTCTCTTCTACTGTTCTCAAATACCTACACATGGAAAGTGAATAGGTTATCAAGTCAATTTGTTTGAAGCAAGCACAAAATCTGATTGATCTCACACTCTGGGCTGATGAAGTTGGGGATCCCATTGGGGGAGGCTGGGTATCTGATATGATGAAAGAGCTGCCAAAATTTGAGAGTCTAGATCTGAAAGGAGGTTACATTGAGATTAGAAAACAATGGCATATCTGAGTCTATTCATTAAATTTTATTTGTCAGCTCTTATGTCAGCCTGGTAGAATTTAACTAAAATTATTGAACAACATAGTAAATTGTTGACATATTGGCATGTTCTCTCTGGTTACACAACACTAAATTAAGTGATTTTTTCCATAAGCGAATATTTAAGTTACTAAGTTATGCTTTGTGTGATATGTTTTATATGTCATGCACAAAACATTTTATAATTCTTCTCATGAATTGACCTTTTCTCACATCACTTTTACGTACCTAGCTTGATTGCCCTATTCGATTTTCTATAGTTGCTATTCATCTACTATTAGTTTGAAAGAAAAACAAAGTAGTTGCATTTTGGTTCATGAACCAACATTCTTAATATGATGCCTTGTCTTATATTAGAAAAATGTGTGTATATCTCACCGTTGTGTTGTTTGTGTGCATATATTTTATCTGCCATCAATCCGCAAGTGCTGCTTAGGTCAGCCGACACTTTAATGCATCTGAAATTGAGTGCTGTCAATTTCAAAAAAGAAGTACTTTTGTTTATTATTTCTTTACTTGAAAATTCTTCTAACTTGGAGGAACTTTATATAGAGGTAACCAAGAAGACCTATGCTTCTCAGTTTGCTCGATCTAGTAATTTCATATTTTGATTTAATTTTTTTTTTCTCTTTTCTTTTCTTTTTACAGAGTTACAACACGGATATAGGGCCACAAATAATTCCTAAGGAGTTTAGTTGTTATGTATGTTGCTTTAGTCAGCTTCAAATAGTGAACATCACAGTTTTAACTATCTATGAGGATGCACTTGATACAATTTGTGCTTGCAAAGTCTCCATTAACAAACATAAACATTGTTTATTTTTTATTGTTTCTCAATACATTGCAAATCATACATTAAATATGAAACTTAGTGAATGACAACCATACATCAAATATGAAACCTAATGAGTGATGACCATACATGTGTCAACATCTAGTATTTTAGGAAATATAAAATAAAATAACATAATAAAAGAATAATATATAAGATATTTAGTTCATAAGTCCACCTATTTGGGCCTCTTAAGTCCATCATATTATTACTGTTTACTTGGATCTTGTCCTCAAGGTCCTTAGAAGAAATAAGCTTTCAAAGATTTTTTTTTTTTTTTGAAGAAAATGAGTGCTAATGGATAAAAGTTGTATCTAAAAGGAAAAACATGTTGGCCCATCATATTGAGAATGTTGGTTCTCACCCTTAGTGTAAGTTGTTTTCATGAGTTTCTGTTAGTCTCCTTTTTTAAGCATTTTTTATCTTCGGTTATGTACATGTGTTGTTAAAGTACAGGGTAAAGTTGTGTGATTATTTATCGGCGAAGAAGAAGAGTACGTAAAAAAAAATTAAAAACATACAGATTGCTTATCTTTATGACTCATATGGATCATCAATCTGTATGTTTTTTTTTTAATTTGTAAATCTGCATGGCCATTCAGTGACTAATAATTAAATTTTAAATCTTAAATTTTGATTTCAATATTTTTTATAACTATCAAATTTAATATATTTTTAAATTTGATGTCAATCATTATCTTAAACTAATAATCTTATCATATTTTAAATTTTAAATTTTGGTTTTAATATTTTTTTTATAACTACCAAATTAAATATATTTTTAAATTTGATTTCAATCAGTATCTTAAACTAGTAATCTTATCATATTTTAAATTTTGGTTTTCATATTTTTTATAACTATCAAATTTAATATATTTTTAAATTTGATTTGAATCATTATCTTAAACTAAAAATCTTATCATATTTTAAATTTTCAGTTTTGATTTCAATATGCTTTTATAACTACCAAATTTAATATATTTTTAAATTTGATTTCAATCATTATCTTAAACTAACAATCTTATCATATTTTAAATTTTGGTTTCAATATTTTTAATAACTACCAATTTAAATTTAATTTCAATCATCATCTTAAACTAATAATCTTATCATATTTTAAATTTTAAATTTTGGTTTCATAATTTTTTATAACTAACAGATTTATTATACAATCAAAAATTATGTTTCAATATTTTTATGACAAATTTTAATTATATAAAATTTCCGTTCAAATATTTTTGTAACTAACAAATTTAAATTATTTTTAATTATGATTTCAATTTTCATAAGTAACAAATTCAATATTTTTTACATATTTGTTTTGATTTTTTTTTAAATTTAAACAAATATAATATAACAATGTTGAAAATTAATTGTTTCACCAATTTAATCTTAATTTTAGCAATTAAATCTTATTTTTAACAATCTAATTTGACCTAATCTTAGTAATAACTAATATATTTTTTTATAAATAAAATCAATACTTAACATATAAATAAAAAAATCATAAAATTTTACTAACATTAGAAAGCAGCATTACACTATGAAACAATCTAAATAATAATTGACAAATATAAATTTACAATGTAAACAAAAATTTCAAAAAACCAAATTTAGAAGAAAAAAATTATTCAAAAAAAAAAACCATTTTGATCAATAAACATGTTTTCGTGGCAAGGAAGCTTTGCTATTCTACTCCTATTGTTACCACTAACAAAGCTAAAGAAAAAATAAACATAATTCAATGATTCTCGCTACATTGCAAACCATACGTTAATTAAACAGGAAACCTAATGCTTGCCAACCTTACATGTGTCAACATCTAGTATTTAGGGAATAAAAAATAAAATTAAATAACATAATAAAAGAATAATATCTAAAATATTTATAAGTCATTTACTTGGACTTCTCATTTACTTGGACTTCTATCCTATCATACGTTAAAATATTTATAAGTCATTTACATGGGTCAACATCTAGTATTCATAAATCATTTACTCAGACTTCTTAAGGTTCATCCTATCATAATTTGTTGACACGTGAACATGTTCTCTTAGTTACACGACTTTAATATGAAGTAATTTTTTCATAAGTGAATGTAAGTTATGATTCGAAGAATAAAAAAGTTTATATTTTATTTTTTACAAATGAAAAAATAATTTTATAGAATATATTTAATAAACTTAACTACACTTCAATTTAGGTAATGTATTTGTGATTTTTAAACTCAAATTTTTATTAATTTAATTTAATTTTAATAAGGTTTTTACTCTAAATTTTGTATTTCTGTTCAATAGTTAATCCGAATACATGTATCATAAAAATAGTTTATACGAATGAAATTGAAATACAATGTGACGTTGATATACATAGGTTAACAAAAAAAAAAGTGTGTGTATATATATATATCAATAAATAAATAAAAACAAAAATAATGTCAAAAACAATACATTGATGGTAATATATGATAGGATTGATGAAATGGTTAAAATATATTTAGTGCATCCTAGTATTAAAGTTTTTTTTAAGTTTAATTTAAATTTAAGTATGCAAAAGTATCCGAAATCTTAGTTCTGCAAAACTAAATTTTTAGGCAAAATTTCCATGTACGAAATATACTTTTAGGAGTAACTAGCTTCCCAAACAAAAACTGAAACATAGCTTTACGTTATTAATATCATTGTAAGAAACTTTCAATTATTTTGAAATTATATCGATGCAACTTTTATTAACTATCACACCATTCAATATATATATATATATATGTATGTATGTATGTATGTATGATTTCACTGTAAGTATTAATGTAGAATTTAATTTAAATTGATCCACATTATATTTTTATTTTTTTTTAATTAATTTTAACTGAGGCATTAACTAATTTTAATATTTGAAGGTTATTTAATTTTTTATTTTACTTTCTAGCAATAAAAAAGTTTCAATTTTATTTTTTACAAAAAAAAAATTATATTTTATAGAATATATTTAATAAAACAATTTACACTTCAATTTAGCTAATGTATTTATGATTTTGAAACTCAAATTTTAATTAATTTAATTTAATTTTAATAAGGTTTTTACTCTAAATTTTGTATTTTTGTTCAATAGTTAATCGAGATACATGTATCATAAAAATAGTTGGCTTAATTAAGTTTTTTATACCTACAATATAGGTAGTTTTCAGATTACTATCTAATGTTCATTTTTTTCACTCAAGTACCTGACAAATTTTTCAGTCTCATTTGACTATCTGTCGTTAGTCGTCATCCGTTAAATGATGACGTGGCAGATGAAATGTCACATCATCATGTCTTGTCATTGACATCTCATTGTCATGTCATCCCCTTTAGTGATGTGGCAATGACGTGTCAGTGAAAATGCGTGATGACGTGACTCTTTTTCTGTCACGTCATGACTAAAGGCAACTAGCTAGTAAAATAAAATTGAAAATTTTTCCAGGTAATTATTTGACAAAATGAATTTTTAGGTAGTAATCGGAAAACGATTTGAAATAAAGTTATTAGATTAGTAAAACAAAGAAAGTGTGAAAGAAAGGAAGACCGAGGTGAGAGATATCGAATTGGAGTAACAAATGGAGTGAAAAAGAGGGAAAATTAAGTTGGTTTGAAATAAGAAGGTTATTTAAGTCATTTGAGTTTAAAAAAGAAAATGGAAGGTGTACTTAGGAAAAAGAGGGAGTGGACAAAGCAAGTGCCTACTATGGTGATCCGTTAGAGGCCACGCTTATAGAGGTTGGGCCGCATAATCCGTCCTATAACAGAAACCACGACGGTAACTTTGCTTCTCATACTACAGCATTCACTTCTACGGTGGCAGTGTTTGTGTGTACGCAACTTTTTTTCACTCTCAATTTATTTCTTCCCATCCCAATGATCCCACCGAACAGAAAAAGAGTAAGAGAGAGAGATAATTGTTGTTATTGTTGTTAAAAAGCTTCATTAAAGTGCCTTCAATTCTCCTCCTCTTTCAACGCCCCTTTCTCAACTCAATCCAATTTTCTTCTGCTTCCCTTCGAATCCGAGATCCGCTTCCAATCTCATTAATGGGTTCATTTTATCTTGGTACTTTTTAATGGGTTATTTCTCAATGCAAACAATTTATTCCTCAAGGGTGTTCTGTTTTGTCAGATCCTAGGTTTTGCTACATTTCTTCACAGCCCAACAATTTATAAACCAGGTTAGTGATATAAAAGATTGTACCTTTTTTACTTTTTATTTAATGGATTATTTGATTTGTGTAGAATTGTGTACAAATTGAGTTTTTTTTTTCTTCTGTTTTGGTTCCTTATCTTGTTGTTGTGAATTAGGCGAAGCATAAGAATGGGTGATGTGATGGGTCCTGACTTGATAAGTGATCTTCCTCAAAGCATTATAGAGAGCATTCTGGTACAGCTTCCAATTAGAGATGCTGTGAGAACTAGCATTTTGTCAAGTAAATGGAGGTATAAATGGGCTTCAATTACTCAACTTGTGTTTGATGACAAATGTGTGCCTTTTAGTAATGATAGGGAGGCTGTTGAGAAGAGTGTTGTCAAGTTCATCACCAGGGTGCTGTTTCTTCACCAAGGACCAATTCATAAGTTCCAAATCACGAATTCGAAGCTGCAGAGTTGTCCTGAAATTGATCAGTGGATTCTCTTCCTTTCGAGGAACGATATCAAGGAGTTGGTTATGGAGTTGGGAGAAGGGGAGTTTTTTAGAATACCTTCAAACCTTTTCAATTGTGGGAAGTTGACTCGGTTGGAGCTATCGCGGTGCGAGCTGGATCCGCCACATAGTTTTAAGGGGTTTGCGGGATTGAGGAGCCTCAACCTCCATCAAGTTTTGATATCCCCAGATGCTGTTGAGAGCCTTATTTCGAGATGCCCTCTCTTGGAGAGTTTGTCACTGGCGTACTTTGATAATTTGGCTCTTACTATCTGTGCCCCGAATCTTAAGTACTTGTATCTTGAAGGTGAATTCAAGGATATATGTCTTGAAGATACCCCACTTTTGGTTGAAATATCCATTGCTATGTATATGACTGATGACATTGCTGAGCACTTTGAGCAAAGCTCAAATTGCAATTTTGTCAAGTTTCTTGGTGGTGTGCCCAATCTTGAGAAGCTTGTTGGACTTATCTACTTCACAAAGGTAACATTTTGTTCTCATCTGTTTAATATGTTAGTTCATCCTCAAAGGAAGGTTGCTTTGATATTATGTATGGCCAACTTCTTTATTTTATTCATTTCTGCACTTTCTTGAAGTATTTGAGCATAGGTATTGACTCGGTGCATCCTCCAATGATGTACCACAATTTGGAGAGTATTGAATTATATCAAGTAAATTTTGAGGATATGGTGGAGATACTTGTCATCCTTCGCTTGATTACTAGCTCTCCCAATCTAAAAGAACTACAAATTTCAGTAAGTCCCCAGTCCTTACTCATTGCAAGAGTAGAGATTTTCAGTTTTTGCGAAGGGACAATAAACAATTTTATTATAAAATTATTAATTTTTACAAATCAGGCCTTTAATTATATATGTAAGATTTACTACTGCATGTTTCATGCAATTGATTTTGGCAGGGTTCATCAAACATACCAGTTGCTGTAGATACCCCAGACTTGGATTTTTGGGAAAAAGAATGCCTTTCAGATTCTACACTTAACAAGCTTAAAACTGTGAAGTTGTCAGAAATGGGTGGTTGGCCACATGAGATAGAATTCATCAAATATTTGCTTGGCCGTTCTCCTGTTCTCGAGACATTGAGTATCATTCCTTGTGTATTTGATATGGAGAATAATTTGAAAATGTTGATTGAATTGGTGAAATGTCGAAGAGCTTCTACTAGAGCAGAAGTTATTTTCACCCACGAGTGAAATTGTGGACTGTATTATAAAATGCATTATTTTATACCATTTCCAATGCTATTTCTCCTTGGTTGATGCATGACTTTCATTTAGAATACAAATATCATTATTACCAATGAGAAAACTTATAAATTCCCAAGCAAAAGTTGGAATGTTATATAGATAGGTTGAAGGCAATCAAGACACGTGTGGCATATAAGTTAGGGTCCATTTTACTGTCAGAAAACCCAAGTTAGCGTCTGGAAAGTCGAAACAGGGAACTGATGAATGATAATCAATAGCCAGATACTATTAGGAATCTTAGCTGAAATTTGCATCCACTATAGTTTTTCTTAAACCCTGTTGACAAGGATGTTTTCCCTTATGGTAGTTGCTCATCTGAACTTGATATGCTTAACTATATCATAGCACATTTTACAGCAAACTCATTTCCACTCAACTACTTGCAAGCAGTAGTTGCTGTAAAACTTTCTTCCACCAGAGGCTTGTATATCATGTTGTGGTTGTGGACTTGTGAGCGTGTGATTGAGAGTACAAATACATGCCACCACTCCTATTCTACTATTTTTTGTGCCTGTGGTTCAATAAGCATTAGTCAAAATTCTAATCCCCCTCAGCCTAAATGTAACCTCCTAAGTTCCTCATTCACACTAGTTTCCTATCTCAATAATTTGTTTTCTTTTAAAATTCAACAATTGATTTAACTCTCATTATAGGTGTTGCCCATGCTTTTATAATCTTGTGAAATATGTTGAGTTGCAGGATTATCACAGTCAACAACTATTATGGGGCAAATTATTATTGACTTTTTGGGAGTTTTCAATCTAATAAACATTTGTCAGGCATGTGGCGTGGTTTTATGTTGCATAAGCAAGATTGAGAGATTTTGTGCCTTCCTATTTTTAAGTATTGAGTCTCAACATGTCAATGTTATTGAAACTTTTCTAAATTGATGGCTTGAGAAGTAGTATTGCTACCGTTATTTTGCCCTGGTGACTTTTTTTTCCAGGAGCATATTCCACTTGAAAACAATTCGGCCTATCGTACCACTTAATGGTTTATGCATTAGAACTTCATTTAGCATAATATAATAATGGTAATACTGGCACAATATCAGCATTTTCAGTGTGCCATGAGGTTCTGGTTTATATCTGCTCTTGCCTTTGGCATAACAAGTGCAGTTGCTAGTTAAAATTATTGATAATACGGTGTCTTTTTGTAAATCAATCTTTGTTCTCACCAAAAAAATTCTATGTTGGGTACTATTGATGTTCTATTACTTCTATAAGATCGCAATAGCACTCTGAAGTCCAGAGTTCTCTACCTCTGCCACTCATTGATTTAATTCTCAGGGTACTGATGATAAATAAATAAATCCTGAGGCTACCCTTTTATCTGCAATCTCATTTCCTTCAAGCATTTCAACTGCTTTTGACATCTCGGGTCTGTGGCTAGGAACGTGTTGAGTACATAAAATAGATAATTGAAAGATTTCAGCAAGCTCAACACGTTCCTAGTCACCAATTGTTTTTCAGGTCCTTGCCACTAACCGAATCAAATTTCTTCTCTTGATTTTTTCACCAGCATTTGTAGCCAGACTCAGTGAATACAGTTTGTTAAAGCAAAGCGATATGCAAATAATTAAATGATAAATCAATTCTGTTTGGCTCACCAATGCTAGTGTGTGGATTCTCTCCATGGTTTGCTTCTTTTCCAAAATCAACAGCTTTTTGGCTAGGAATAAATTCAAGTAGAAAGATTCCAAGCGTAAACGTGTTTTCTCATAGGACTGGCCACCTGTTAAGTAACATCCTGGGGCTATATGCTCAATGGTGTTTTCGTGATTATCAAGCTCTCGAATTAACTCGTTAATTCTTATGAGTTTATGAGTTCACTTACTCTCTATAAGTTGACTCATGTGTAAATGTTCTTTTTAGTAGACTCTAGGTAAACTTTATAAACTCTAAGTAAAGTCGAGTTTACCACCGAGTCAACGAGTCAGTAAGTTAAAAAAATTAAGCCAAAATACAAGTTATTTTAAGTTGTTTTATGTCTGTTTAATGTTTAATATACCTTCATTTGGCGTATTGTTTACCAATAAAGAATTCTCACCGTTAATAACATCAAACATTTGTTCTTTAATAACATTAAACCCATGATAGAAATTATCTATTACTATTATAATATCTGCAAGTTATTATTTAGTAGTGATGCATTATTAGATATGATTATTTAAGTATTATGAAATTTATGATTTATTATTTTAGTTTATAAATTTACGTAAACTTTTAGTTTGATAAAGTTGGGTGTCTTATGGCAGCTAGAATTGTTTCCTACATTTCATTCCGAAGGTAATATCGGAAGTGCATAAAAAAAAAAAAAAAATCCTCCCGGCTCCACTGGCATACTGTTGTCACATGCAAGGCCTTGGGATCCAACTTTACCAACCCCAAATCACCAACCACAGCCTCACAGATCACAATGATCATCAACATATTTGTAGCCTTCACACCCCTATAAATAATCTTAGGGATCATGCAATTATAGCAAGCCTCTTGCAGCTCTTAAGGCTATCTCTTCCTTGCACGCCTGTACAGAATAAGTTTGGCTGTGTCAAAAAGTATATATTGTGTAAATTTAACCAAGATTTATTTTTTGTAATTTATGCATCCAATAGATGTGCGGAGATTTAGAGTTAGTGAATCAATAGACACTCTTTGGAAAATCCGCATGCAACAAGAATCGAAGATGAAAATATACAAAAAATATGCCATAAAGAGAATAATATAACACAAAAAATTACATGGTTCAACATTTTTTTATGTAAAAATTACAAGTTTGATAATTACAAGTATTTTAAATTACATCCACAAAAATGCCTCAATAAATATTACTATTTTAAATAAAAATTGCAAGTTTGATAATTCATCATAGGTTGTGTATGAATGCATCATTCTATAAACTTGATTACTCTACTTAAGAAATACAAAGAACTAGCAGTGGAACCCATATGTTGCACGAAAACAAAGAGGAAGAGAGAGAGTTGAGGTTTATTCATGGAGAAGAAGTTTAGGATTATTTGCCTTTCTCATTTGTATAACTTGTATCATCACTATGCATTCCTTTGTCCTTTAAGTCACCAACACAGAATTTATACTAGAAAATACAAAATAAGATGAAAAAGAATATTAATAAAGCTCAAATTGGGCAATTAGGGGAAGATGTAGATTTCAGAAAAATGCTTACACAAGCCTTGACATTTCAGAAAAATAAAAAATCATCCAAAGATATGCATTTTAGGACAGAAAATAGAATAATGTCATTGAACTAATTAATTTCTACACATTAAAAGAATTACTGGACCAAAACTCACATATTTTTAGTTAAGCTCAAAGAAAAAATGCACATATGTTATACTAAAGTTCCTCCATTGAGAAAAACTCATTTTACCAAGCTACAAGTTAAAGAAAATCCACTTTTTTATGTTGGGATTTCTCGAAACAAAATTTCACAAGGAAATTCATAAATAACATTACAATGAATCAAAATAATGTAAAAGTTCACATATCAAAATAGCTCAAAGTTGGAAAAGCATAGTGTACCCCTCCTCACACTTATACAATGTAATGTCCTCAATTCATTTAAATTAAAAATAAAAAATGCATGAAAAAGAAAAATTTACTGAAATAAAGATAGAAACATAAAAGACTCAAATGAAAATAATATTCAGCATTAGAAACTTGATGCATAAAATAGTACTCGCACAAGAATAAGCATATCCTATGCGGTAGTAACAGTTGACTTTAGTCCAAATATCGAATCCAAAGGACTAGCTGCGTTCACAAGTAATTAATTTTTCAAACAAAGTAATTATGATTTAAATTAATTAAAGGATAGATGTGATCAATTGTTCTATTACGAAGCAAGAGTCAAAGCAGGAAAATTTAGTGTAGAACAGCCAAGGATTGTGACTCACATGTACCTGTTTTTCCTAAGTGCAATTCCAATAAAAATCCTCAAACAATTTCAATTGTGAGTGCCTCTTAAATTCACAACTAACAATTGGTTGTTTCTCCTAATTTAATTAAAAGAATCTAATCCACTAAAAATTCACACAGAAGGTATGATCACACAATTCGTATGAAATTCTAACGCTTTGAAATTTAGTTTACATGCAATTGATAGTTGCCAAGCAATAAACTAAATTTAGAATAATCAGTTCTAAAATATGTTAAAAGCAGAGAAGAAATTCAATCTATTGAATAACATTGAGGAATTTCATTGAAATCATAATCAGATACAGAGTACAACTACATCACAATCAAAGACTAGAGAGAACTAGTCGTTCATGGTCATGATAAGACTAGAAAACTCAATAACCTTTGCCACCAAAAGCCTCCCCCACTGCCTTTTCCATGCTTAGAAATTAGAATCCTTTCACAAACATAAACAACATAACAAAAGATACTAAAAAGAGAGACTCTCATTCCTTATTTATAATATTATGCTGAGGTCCACCTTCTATCTTTATTTACTTAAATCTGTTTGCAGACCACGAGCACATAAAATTACCGAATGCATACAAAATTAACTTAACATCGTAGGAAATTAATTTGAGCTATGATGGGATTTTCAAGCAGCAGATGAACAATATAATCCTTTTCCACAGCTTCTCATAAATTCAGTTCTTCTAGATAAGACTCCATTTTTACCACCCATAGGTCATCATAACCTTCACCATCAAAGATTGGAAGAGTGATTTGAGAGAAACTTGATTCACCCTCCACTATTTAGGTCCCATAAGAAAAGGACTCTAATACCAAATGTTAGTTCTTATTTTAGGAGAAAGAAAATGTCAAAGAAGAAAGTAGTAGAAAATGCAACGTAAGAATGTATTTTAGAGGAGCTCATATTTTTATTAAATGAAACTCATTTAAATATATTGAGATTACTGAAAAAAAAGATAATGCTCCTTGATTTCAAGAAATGCTACAAAAAACTAGAAAATAAAATAAAAAAATTGACTTAAATCAGAAACTATGTTATCCATAAAAGAAAAATAACAAATTTGACTTATTCAAACTAAAACTACTTTAAAAACATCTCAAGGTACGATTTCAACAACAAGGAGACTCTGCCAAAGAGTGAGTGAAAAGGAGGAGTTGAAGAAGACACATAAGAAAAGTATACTATCAATCAATACTATGTTAGATCGGGTTGAGAATCTAGAAGGGAGGTTGAATAGATTCTTTCAAAAAATTTGCCAAACCGTTCTTGACACTAATTAAAAACAACATTTTAAATCAATCAAAGTTTTCTCAAAAGATCTTTAGAAAATAGAAACTTTTATGATGATCCTTTGAAATCAATTTCACTCTTAAGATGATTACAAAACACATAATTATAGAGAATAAGAGAATCACACACAAGTTTATATTAGTTCAGTTCAATACGGACTTACATCCACTTTGTTCTAAGTCCTCTTAGAACATCCACTATATAGAGAACACTAGTACAAATATTATACACTCATAATTCTCTAATAGGAAACAAATCTTTCTCTTAACACTATAAGAAAAGATCCAAAATTGAAATCCTATCAATTCTTCAACATCCCTGATAACTCTAACCAAGAGCAACACTCTAAAAAGATTAAAAGATAAGGATCGAATACACCTGAAAAATGTGTAATTCTTTGATCTTCAATATTTCTTCACAAGTTGATCAATACATGATTGTAAAATGAGTGATTTTTTTTATCAACTTCAATCTTTAGACGTACTTCTTCTTTAAGACTCTCTTGAAATATTTTTCACAAATTCTAAATGAATCAAGAGTCTGTTAAAAGAAAACACATAAGGATGTTTATAAACTTTGACAATTAAAATAGATCTAATCGATTATAAAAATAGGTAATCAATTAATTTTTCAAAATCTCTTTTGTTCTATAATTCCAAAAATTGGTTAATCGATTAGCAAAAAGGATAATCAATTAATTTGTTTCAGTATGAGAATATCAATTCCATATGTTCTGACTGGATAATCGACTATCAAGTGTGGCAATCGATTATAGATTCAATCAGAGAGCTTCCTTTTGTTTCCTAGAGTTGGGTAATCGATTATTTTAAGCTGCAAAACGTTCCTTC
The DNA here is from genome assembly GCF_000004515.6 of Glycine max. Classification (NCBI taxonomy): domain Eukaryota; kingdom Viridiplantae; phylum Streptophyta; class Magnoliopsida; order Fabales; family Fabaceae; genus Glycine; species Glycine max. The sequence continues at coordinate 12,729,630 of NC_016089.4, forward strand.
TTCCGAAACTGACTTAGGCAATCAATTACCAAATGAAACAATTGATTAATTTGATGTTGCTAGCCAAATTTCAAGTAGAAGTGAGTTCTTAAGAAACTTAGAGACAAAGAAGTATTGGTCTACTTCACAACTAATCAAACACTAAGCATGTAAAAGATAAACAAAAAACTAAACACACACATGCCTAGACTAAAAACAATGAATACAAATGTTTCATCTATCCAAATATGTTAGTCATTGTAAAATTATCAAACCAAAAACTAAACTAGGAACTTCATGCTCTTCAAGCTTTGTTCTAACACCTTCGACACAAATCTTGTAGTATTCAATTACGATTTTTATATTTATGGAACTAGTGCAGCATGCCAAAATACTTACAGTAAATATAGGAAAAAATCCTAGTGCATAATTGAGGTAAGTTGTAAGCCTCTCGCTCCCTTATATTAGTGGATCGACAATGCATCCTGCACACTATTTACAAGGGTTGTAAAGATAAATATTCCAACGAGGAAGTATAAAAGGGGGAATAATCAAATCTAGGAAGCAAAAACAAATAGAAAGAAGAAGTAATCTTGAAAGGCAATGTGGCTGTGTAGTAAGCTTGCTGACAGAGACAGAATAGAAAAGGTTATTAGGCTGTCGCTGTTTTTTGGTTACTGATACACAAGGTAATCTGGTTGAATCAGTGGCTTAAACTGGATGATGACAGATAAAAAAGAAGAGGGTAATAGGATGTGGGCGGGGTTGGTTATTCATATACAAGGTAAATCTGATATGCAAGATATTGGTCAACCCAAGTTTATAAGTCACCATTCATCCTCTAACTCAACCATGTCAAGTTCTACCACCTCATATCACACTCACTTGTTTCCAATTCATGACAGAAGAAATTAGTGCTGTTTTAAAGTAGGCTGGCTCAACGCCAGTGGCACAACTGTGGATTGCCCCTAATACTGATCAAAGAGAAGGAAATATAAATTTTTTTACTTAGTTTTTTATCAAGATCTGAACACGATTAGAATTTAAATTTTTTTACTTGCATGAAGGGCAAATAGAAAAAGAAGAAAATGTTGAAAGAGAAAATTAACAAAGACAAAGAGAAAGCAATTGGTCCAGAGAGACTTTTATTGTGTAGCCTCCTTATTAAAATTCTAATTCCTATCATCATATTCTTGATGGGGAATAGTTTACAATTTACATAGCCTAGATGTTTATTTTTCTCTTCTAACTAACTGATTAGCACACATTTTTCTATAAATATTGTAAAGCAATGTACAGGATTCTTCATCTTAAAATCGGGACCCTTCATATGGGATAAGGAATACGGAAGTTGTCCAATTGAGAAATTGTCAGAAAGATCAAGAGTTTGAAGCTTTTGGAGCCTCCCAATCTCAGAGACAATATCATTGTTTTTCATGTTATGGCCATTTTTTTGGTTCACACTAAGAGCTTAATTTTGATATATTGTCAGTATAAAAAAATTTACGATGTTAACTAACTAGATAACACCTTGGTGTTGTTGCTATTTGAAACCTTCTTTCTAGCTTATGTTACACAATGGGCACTATGCCTTACCATGCACCGAAAATCTGTTAGAATCTAACACGAAAACAGAAGCAAATTAAGCAATGAGTCATAGGTGAAAACACTCAAATCCCAACATACTATTATTGACAGTTTAAGTACAACCTATTTATATGAACGTTATTCTTCAAACATGTTGAAGGAGCCAGAAGGACATTTCCCACAAAAATCTTCGCCTCCATCTATTAAGAACAACATATAACACTCAATCTATACGTCAATGTCTCCAATCAGATTATGTACAGTCAGAAACTAGCATCACTCTTTGAGATGCTACTAATGTTACATCAAGTTCTCTGCAACTCAGGAACTTGCATTTGAAGAAACTTTCACTTTCTTTCACTCTTCACCAACTTTAATGTCACTGTGACTTTGTGAATTATCTTGGTCCAGAAAGTTCCATTGCTTGGGCAAGTAATGAAGAGTCATCAGTGAGATCGGAGTAGCGCTCCGAAGATGAGAGTTCATTGCCTCTACTTCTTGTGGATTCAGCACTCTGTGAGGCCTCCCATTTCTCTGCAAGACCATCTCCTTCAAGCATTCTAACCACTTCAGACATCTTTGGTCTGTGGCTTGGAAGGTATTGAGTACATAAAAGAGCCACTTGAACTATTTCATCAAGCTCAATCCTATCATAGTTGTTTTTCAGGTCCTTGTCAACCAACAAGTCAATTTTCTTCTCTTGATGGATTTTCTTCACCTGCAAGTATGGTGATGGTGAATACATTTAGGACACATCACCTGATAAATTATTCATAAGCTTGACTGTGAAATTTACTGAAATAAGACTTTTTTTTAAGAAAAAAAAAACTTTGACAAGTTTATCTGTGAAATGTTTCAGTAGTTAAGCAAGCAACTGAATTAGATAAATAAAGGTTTAAACATGCTTTTAATTCATGTAAATATGAGAAACTATGGTTTTATTACTTCAAAAAAATTTTGGTTACTTACAATCCTTAGGAATATAATTTTTTGTATACGATGTATCGTAACTTAGTGATTACATGACATGTATCTAGACATGCCTTATCAGCTATCACTCTAAGATGGCATGTTTCACTATATATCTAGATGCATGTCGCGTCATCAATAAATCGTTGTAAGGATTATTTTCAAAAACATTTAAAATTTAAAAAGACCAAAATCAACAAAAGAAATTTGTCTAAACTAAAACCAAAATTCACCATATTTCCAAATACTATCAAACACATCAAACCATAAATAAATAAATAAATGATAAAGAAACCAATTCTGTGTAGCTCACCCAGTCTAGCATGGCTCCTTTCTGGTTTGCTGCTTTCCCAAACTCAAGTGCTCTTTGGCCTGATATAAGCTCAAGAAGAAGAATGCCAAACCCAAACACATCTGTTTTCTCAGAAGATTGGCCTGTAGAGAGATACTCAGGGGCTATGTGCCCCACAGTGCCTCTCACTGCTGTTGTCACATGAGAATCCCTGTGGTCCAACAGCTTTGCCAACCCAAAATCTCCCACCACAGCCTCACAATAATCATCAAGCAAGATATTTGCTGCCTTCACATCCCTGTGAATAATCTTTGGGTCACACTGTTCATGCAAATATAGCAAGCCTCTTCCAGCTCCTAAAGCTATTCTCTTCCTTGTAGCCCAGTCCAAAGCTGGCTTGGCTGTATCATCAAAAGGTAAATGAATACTCCTACTTCATAAACCAAAGGTTATATTTGGAAACTCAAAACATTTTCTTTTACTTTGGTTTTATGGAAATTGAAGTGCATCCAAGTCTGGGATGTGTATAAAAAGTTTCATGTGTATGGCAGCAGACCCAAGATGGATACATATACAAGCTAACTTGCAATTTGGTCCTAGAAAGTGACTGTTTGTGTTATTTTGGTCCCTGAAAGTTTTTGTTTAGATAAATTAGCCTTTTGAGAGATAAAATTGTTTATAAGTTCACAACTAACTTGTTAGCAAGTAAACACTTCTGATCAATTTTGTACAAAACATGCACTTTAAAGTATTAAAGTCACACAATTACCATTTTGAATAACCAAATTGTGTGTTAAACTCTACACATATAGGAACTACAGAATAGCCATTACCTTTTAGACGGGAAGCAACACTGCCATTTGACATGTAGGGATAAACCAAGAGCCTCTCTGTAGCTGTCATGCAGAACCCATACAGGCGAAGAAGATTCCGATGGACGGCTAAGCTGATCATCTCAACTTCAGTCTGGAATTGGATCTCACCTCCAATGGCATTACCATCTTTAAGCCTTTTTACTGCTATAACTGTACCATCTTGGACATAACCTTTGTAGACATTTCCAAAACCACCTTTGCCAATCAAGTTCTTGCTGCTGAAGTTATTTGTAGCAAGCTGAAGTTCTCTGAAGTGGAACTTCTTGAGGTTTCCAAGACAAACCTCTTCGCGGTGTTGTTCTGAAAGAGAAAAAGCTGAGTTAAAATAGAAGAATAAATCATGATATGCCTACCAAGTTGGTCTATGTTTATGATCCACTAACCATTAACATCAAAGAATATTTGCTTGTTATATCTTTGTCTCCACCAGATGAGGAAACCAAGTCCCAGAATTAGTAAGCATATGCAGCTTAAGCTTGAAGCAAATGCCAAGGCAAATTTGTGACTCTTTGGTCTTTTGGTGGATTGTGAATCTTGAAAAGCATTTCAGGAAACTATGTTAGGGTATGAAGGTAATTGCAAGCTAAAAGAAAAAAATAAATACAGGGGAAGAGAATGATGGAAGCAATGATTTTAAACATGTTAAGACAACTTAGAAATTGATAGTTATGAACAGTTCTTTGTTTGTGAAATGATTTTGCATCCCAAAACAATAGTTTTGGAATAGAGTTTTAGACTAAGTCCACTTATGACAGATAAGAAGAAAAACTTTAGATGCCACATCATGAGGGAGGAAAAGCATAAACAAATATAAATATAATCACTATGATTACCTTGAGAATTATTTGGAGCAGAAGGAATTGAAGTTGTTCTGAAGCAGTTCTTCTCAACTCCAGTGGCACATATCTGAGGATTGCCTATAATACTGTTTCAAGAGAAGGAAAAACATACAATTACTTAATAACACGTAAACAGCATATGTATGTTTTTTAACTCACTTGAGGAAAACATAGAAAATATTGAATGAGAAAAACTAATAAAATTAAGACCAAACACCTTACTTGAATGTTTTTGCATTTATTCTTGGTACAGGTTCACTCAAGTTATTGTAAGAGATATCCCTAAGCAAAATTCAGAAGAAGACAAATTATTGATAAGAAATCAAATTAACAAAGGAGGAAAAAATAATAAGTTAATAATAAAAAGCTAGAAGAGACTTACAGAAAGGCAAGCTGAGTCATGTTAGCCAAAGAGGAAGGAATTGGTCCAGTGAGACTGTTATTGTTTAGCCGCCTGATTGAAATTCAAATTCCTATCATCATATTCTTGATAGGGAATTAACACAGATTTTTCTATAAAGCCTATGAAATAAAGTGTAGCATTCTTGAACTTACAAATAGTGGAGACCCTTCATGTAGGAAAGAGTATCTGGAAGTTGACCAGTGAAGAAATTGTCAGAAAGATCGAGAGTTTGAAGCTTTTGGAGCCTTCCAATCTCAAAAGGGATTGGTCCTGTTATATTATTATCCTGCAGAAGCCTGCAAAAATGCCTTGTAAGATAATATTCTTAACAAAACTTCCTCCAATTCTTTCTTTTTACCATACATAGCATGTTGTTACTCACACAGTCTGGAGGTTTGTTAAGTTTCCTATGCTTGGTGAGAGAGTGCCAGATATACTTTGGCTTGGAATCCCACTGAAAAGATGAAAAATGATGAAATAAGAAGTGGAATCTTAAGAAGAAGAAGAAAAAGAAAAACAGTGAAATTGAATATTTCTTGTTATGGTTTTTGGTTTGTTCCAGTTTGACTTACAGGGCAATCACAAAATGATCAGAAGAGCAAGTGACCATGGCCCAGTTGCAAGGATCCACAGCATCAGTATCCCAGTTATTTAAGACAGAATGAGGATCCACCAGAGAGTTCTTAATGCTCATAAGAGCTTGAACTGCATGTAAAACAAGCATATTCATTAGGACTAGTGAATGAGTGACCTTACAATTATTATGTGCTCTAGGAAAACAAGGGAAGTGCTCCTAGTCATATCACCTTCATAGTTGACACCTTTAGGAGAAAGCAAAGCAGCCACTGAAGTCCACAAGAAGAACAAAGCTAAACAAAAGAGAGCCACATCCCCACTTCTCTCCATTGGGTTTTGAAGGATCACCAGAAACTTATTACTTATTCCTACAACAAAAGTGAATCAAGTTGTATCTTTAAGAGGAGGCAAGTAAGGAGCAGGTTTTGAATGATTCAGCTAGCACCACCAAATCCAACTTGGTTTGTTTTTGTTACACTGCATGTCATGTTTTACATCAAAAGAGGAACCTCATCAACCAAGTCCAAGAACAGTACCATTTCCCACCTGCTTTGAACCCAGAAATTGCACTCACTCCCACCCTTGTGTCAGACTTGTTGAGTCAGAGCCAATGGTAAAAAAAAAGACTTGAAAGAAAACCAGCATGCCTGCTGATGGTTCAACAAAGAAAGCAAAGGCAAAGAATATATAATAAATAAATAAAAAAAAGCCATGAGGCACCCCTCCATTAGCCTCTTTCTAGATAAATGCAAAAGATGATTGAAAAAGAAAATTCCATCAATCATGCATTGGTCTAAAGAGCAGTAGTGTTATTCACTTATTCTATTCCTTCAAATATAATAATAAAAGAAAGAAAAAAAGTAAGAGCAAGTGAAGTATTATCTGTTAAGCATTGTGAAAGTTTGGATCAATGAACCTTAATCAGAAAATTAACTAAGAGGGGCAATGAGTTTAGCTGCCATCAACTATGAGAGAGAGAAATAACACAAAGTGGATCGCTATGATTTGTTAACCTCTCTCAGTGTCCTGTAGAAAGAAGAAGAAAAAATTAAGAATCCAAAAACATTCCCTGTCCCTGAGGTATGTCATTCATTAACTTTTAAGTACCGAACTCCACTTTCTTTCGTTTTATTCAATTATTATGAGAAAAAAAGTTAGAATCCCAAGGGATTGAGGTTGAGATTGGTGATGCAATGGCTCCTTGTGTGAGAGATCTTTGTTGTGTCAATTATGTCTCCCATTTTCTCTCACTGTTTTAAATTTCCATTTTTCTTTGGTCATGTTAATAATCTTAGTTGGCTATGCTTTATTGATTCTCAATCACTCATTTTGTCTCCAAATAATCACATTCATCAGACAGTTCCTCTAATAAACAAGCCAAAAGCAGCCTACTTTTAAAAGCAAAAGCTGTTCTCACACTATTCTGAGTTATCTATTCCCCACACTTTGAAATTCCCAAAGTGCCCCCCATAACTAACAAAGCCAAGGTGAGGGCTTTTTTTAGTTTTTACCATCATCGCTGTGTCATGAAGTACAAGGGGTTTGTGATGTCTATTTCACTCCCGTTTTAATAGGAACTTTTGTTTTTAAATTTTTCATCAAATTTTGGTTTGCATATCAGAGCTGACATGCAGAACCCACCAAGCTAAAGAACTGTGGCATCCAGTTAATATAAAATTTGTTTTCCTACTCAGTATTTCAAGCCTCAAATAATCAAATTAGAATCACAAAATCATATTAATAAAAAATGGGAGTGTTGCAATCTACAATGCAAGTTTTCTGTCAGAGCCGTGTGCACATAGATCCATTTAATCTGAAGTGGTTCTATTTATAATGTTTTTTAAGCTTAACTGAAACTCGCATCTAGAATTAACTTTTGTATATACAATTTTTATGAAAAAAATAAAGCTAGTCATGTATAATCATTTGTCCAGCTGTAAGGTGTACCTTAAGTAAATGGTTTACCTTAGTAATTGGCTGGCCTGGCAGAAATAAGAATATCACATTACTTTATTAAATTTATAATTTTCTTAAGTTTAAATTTTTTTTCCCTGCATTTTAGGTTTTATTTTTCTTTACAAATTATTTTATTTGTTATCTTAAAACACTTTAGATAATATTTTTCACTGTTTAAAACATATTTTTTTTACTAATTAAAGTGTTTTAATGACAAAAAATAAAACAAAAATGTTTTACAAAGATTAAAATAAAAAAATACAATATCAAAAATGAAAAAATATTAAATTAGAAGAACCAAAAAAATATTTAAATCTTTTTTTATCCGTCTTAGTTATTAATTTTTTATTAAAGTGTTAGTGAGAAAAATTAAACTCATGACTTTTGTCCCCCCTCTCCCTTCAACATGTAAACTCTCCTTCTTAATTATCAAATTAACTAAATTTATAATTTTCATTTATATATTCTAAATTCTAAACCTTTTAATTTATTTTGTAACTTTTGTCTAAAATTTATAAATTCACGAAGACAAGATATACGAAATTGTTTTTATAAAAGACTTAAATATGTTTTTGGTCTCTAATAAATACATGTTTCTTACGTTTGGTCCCTGATAAAATTTTCTTTAAGATTGGATCTCTAATATTTTAAATATTTTGCCTTAGGTCCTGCCGTTAGTCCGTAATCATTGACTGCCTACATGAGTGTTAATTGGATACGTAAGAGTCTGATGTGTCGTGTCAAGTGTAACATTTGGTGTTTACTATTTTATACACGTTGGAATATATATTTTTTTAAAACAAAAACAAGCAAAACGGCATCGTTTTAATGTACTCCAAGGACTTTTTTCAAATCCACTCCATGGCCTCCCAAAAGCTACGTCGTGGTTCTGGAGTTCATATTTCTTCCATAATGTAACTCGGGGGACTCTCAATGGTAAAACATCATCAAGACAGTGGACGGCCCAAAAGCTAAGCAACATTCCAGGACCAAACCCAACAAGCCAATCACAATTTCTAACATCAGGTTCAAATCCTTCTTTGGAAAAAACTTGTTTGGCATCTTTGCCAGATCTAAATATTTCCTCAAATTTTGTCCCCATCTCACAAATATACCTGAACTAAGAGTTCCATTTAAGGACTGATTAATCTCAACAACAACGACAACACAAAAAGAGCAATTTGTGTTCTTTTGATCATTGATGTCCTTCCCAGCTCTCTTGACCTTTCCATTATCAATTTCACTCCATAACCTTGTTGTACCATCTAAGTTGCAAGTCAAAAGTACATGCCTTACAGAACACTTACCATATCTTCTGGTCAAGGTCCCTTCCTTGTGGCTTCGACAAGAAGGGTTACCGCTGAAAATCGTAACAATGAATGAGAGTGAAAATAGGAGTTACCAACGAGGACAGAATATGGGGGAAGGAGAGTTGGTGTAAAGAGAAGAAGAAGACGAATCCACCATGTCAGATTTGGAAAAAGAAACCATGTCGAGGGAGAAGTTGTATCTCCCGGCGGGGGCATCGACAGGGAGAAGATGAAGTGGTTGTCCTCGGAGTCACCATTGTTAGAGAAGAAGTCCTTGGCTGGAGATGGGAGGCCATGGAGTGAATCTGAAAAAAATTTAGAGAAGAAATCCTCAGAGTACATTAAAACAACGACGTTTTCTTTTTAAAAAATTCAAACATGTATAAACAGCAAGAACAAAACTTACATGTGGCACGATACATCACACTCCTATGTGTTTCAGTTAAAAGACACATACAGCAGGGACTTAAGATAAAAATTTTGAAATATTAGAGACCCAATCCAAATGAAAAATTTATGAGGAAACAAACGCAAAAAATGTGTATTTATCAGGGACCAAAAGTATATTTAACCCTTTATAAAAAAAGTTATAAATTTGTTAAAGTAACATAATACTCTTTGTTTTGTTTTTTAATGTGTGTTTAGAGAAGTGTTTGTAAAAATGACTTTGAATGAAAAGGATTTTAGTTAAAAATGATCTTAGACTAAAGTGACTTATGTTTCGATCTCAAATTCGTAGGCATTTTTAGGATTCTCATATTCAAAGTATTATCCACTTAGGAACTTGATGATCATCAAGGCACCTCGGTGAGTAGAGAAAAGATAATGTTTATAAATGATTCATTATCTCAACTCCTAAATGATATGAAACTGTTACCGAAATAACTTATATTTAGATATTGTTATTTAGAAAGTAAATCTCATGTAAACTAAAATTCAATGAAAGTTTTCAACTTAACATAAAATCTATTTTTTATAACTTCAAATCAAATAGAGATTTAGACTAGAGGCAAACTTAGTTTTATCTAACAACAACCAAACATTTGTATCTATACTAAAATCACTTTTGAGTAAAAACAAGTATAAATATGATTTTAGTTTTTATATTTTAGTTTTTTCTTGTTTTTAGTTCCTGAAAGTTCATATTGTCTAAATTTAGTCTTTGTATTATATTAAAAATATGTTTTTAGTCCCTCCACACATATTCTTCACAAACGATGTTAATTCTTGAGAAATGGATTATTGTCGGTTCTTGCTTTCAACATCAACAACTTTTCCCTAAATGCACATTCTTTTTGTCCTAGTTGCAAAGAACATGATGTGGATTTTAAACCACAACTCCTACATACATATATTGATGAGAAACCATGCAATTCATAGAATTGCAACACAAACTCTTGAAGAATGATGGTGGAAACGAATATAGGAATGAAGTCACAGTTCGATGCGTTTGGATTTAGGAGAGACATTATAATAATTTTTTTAAAAAAAAATCCATGTCATTGTAATTAATTTTTTTAAAAAAAAATCAGTCAATTCTAACAATTAAAATTAATGTCATTTGTGAAGAATATATGCCGAAGAACTAAAAATATGTTTTTAATAAAATATAGGAATTAAATTAGACGATATAAAACTTTAGGAACTAAAAAAAATAAAAATATAAAGATTAAAAAAATATTTTTCCTTAAAAATAAAGTGTGTGTTTAAAAAAAAATTGTTTAACATGACTTATTTTACATTTATGTTTGAATCATTTTACACTTTTTAAAGTATTGAACACTAATTTACCGAACACTTCAGTTTATTATTATGTTTTTAGAGTGTCTAAGGCTGTCTACTACAATGCTATTTAATTTTCGATGTCACATACTGACGTAAATTCAAAACTACTCTCTACCCTTATCAACATACAAAATTAGATGTGAATACATAAAATTAAAAACACCACCTAAGGGACCAAACAGTAGACTCTTTAGCCAAGAGGCTCGCTGCCTACCAATAATCTACATTGATTTATATTGTGTCAGGTGCAAACATATTATATAGAAGTTACAATTTTATGATATATATATATATATATATATATATATATATATATATATATATATATATATATATATATATATATATATATATATATTATAAGAATATGTTAACTTACACCCATTTATTTTTTAGAAGGAGTAACATAATAAATTTTATTTATAAATTTTCTTAAAATACATTAAGCATAACTTATTAACTTTTTTCTTCTAAAAGGTAAGTGAATATATGTTAACCAAATAGGTAAAGGATTTGTTAACTTACACCCACATAATTTTTATAAGGAGTGAGTTATTAAATTATAACTATAAATTTCTTTAAAATATACCAATTGTAATATGTTAACTTATTTTTTCTAAAGAAATGAGTGGATATAAATTAGCAAACCCTTTATTTATAATATTATTATTTTATCATTATATATATATATATATATATATATATATATATATATATATATATATGATAGGGTTTGAAACTTTTAATTCTTTAATAAAGACTAAGTTATACCATTCAATTAGTGATTCATCACGAATAATACAATATTTTGACTGAATCAATCATCAATTTAGTATTTAAAACTATATCTTTAACTATCAACTAAATTTTTTATTTTAAGTTAACTTTTTTTTACTTTTAATTAGTTTTATCGACAATAATCATAAATTCTCTCTCTTGGTCTAACACCTCAAATATGCAAAAAAGACCCTAAATTACTTCATCGACGTGGATCCGTTCAACCTACATGCGGAAGCAAACATTGCAAAGAACTAATTTTGATAAAAAAAAAAATTACCGTGAAATTAAACGAATTTTGTATATGAAAAAATATAAGAAAATGATTATTTAAATTTTTAATCGTTAATAAAATTGATAAATATGTTGTGTTTACAAGTATCGGTACAAAACATACCCACACTGACACAATTATAGAATTGTTAAAGAAATGAATTCCACATTTATAAGTTATAAATATTATCGTTATCCGTTTAATTTTTTCAATATTGATTACTAAAATATAATAACATTTGATGCAGTACTGCAGTGAAGCCTCTCTTTTTCTCCACCACGTTTCCTTTTTCATTTTTTGGTGAAAAAAGAGGGTGACTAGCTAGTGTTCAAAGTTCAAACACCTTTTCCTTTATAGGTGAAACGGGTCCCAGTGTTTCCATCTGAAACAGGATCAGTGACCACTTGATTGTATGGCATGGCTCCTAGGTGCACGTGCATTACAGACCCCACACTAATACGACTTGACGTTCAAACAGTTCCTTGGACCGATCCAATATCATCAAAGATTATAATAAGTTGAATAATCATAAAGAAATCATCAAAAACTAAATGTGAACAACAATCCAATAAGATAAGACTTGCATTAGGGTTAATTAGGCTACTTTAATTTGATTCTAAGGCACATCGCAAATATATGTGAATGTTGTTAGAGTTATCATCTTAGGCTTTTTTTTTTTGGCAATTATCATATTAGACATTATCCTGATCCTTCTTAGGATCATCATCCATTAGTTTCTTGAATTTATGAATTGTGTTTGCTACAACACATAATTAAGTATTTTTATTCTAATTTCTTACAAGATTTTATTATAGAAAGTAATAATGCACAATTTTACAAATGTCACATGAATACATTATCTTGATGATTTAATATAATCTTCAATAATATATTACAATAAAAATAAATTTAATTATTTTGTAGATATTGAATATATTCAACGAGTCATTTTAATTAATTTTTAACTTTTTTCTTATTAGCTGAAAAGGTTTGTTAACGTTTGTTGAACAAGTTTTTTTAGTAGTTTCTAGTATTTTTTTAATAACTTCTAATGTTTTTTAAAATACTACTTTGAAGAAAAAAATACTAACTTCTAACTTTTAGTTATTTTATATTTTATTTATTTATTATCTATTTAATAAGTTGACTTAAAAGCTTTCAATTTTTAGCTCACATAATTTTCAAATTTTAACTAATTTTTCATCTTTCAATTTTTTTAGTTAGCTTTGTAAAACATAAATATAATAATATTATCATTTACTAATTATCAATTAATAATGATTTTTCCTCTAAAAAAATAAATATTGGGCACGTGAGAGAGATGTTATAAGTGTGAAAAAATGGGTAAACTTATGTTTTTCTTTTACTGAAAGTAAACTTTATTTTGTTTTGAATTTTCCAAATATGTTTCCAACGTTTGGACAAGTTTTTGTGGTAATTTGTTATTTGTCTTATAAAATTTTTCTTGAAATGATAACTTTGTTCGTTCAGAAAAAGACTCTAAAATTTTCTAAAAATACAACTGAACACCCTTCTTGTAATAATGATAATTTTTAACCACTATAATAATATTTATAAATTATAAAAATAAAAAATTCCTTTGAAAAAGAATTTTCAAATATTCGTATTCAATTTCTCTACTATTCATATATCTTAAAATTGATTATGGAGTTTTGTGGATCAATGCATTCCAATCAAAACATCAACAAATGAATGCTTAAATTGAAATAATTGACTGGTCATGTTAAACCCGTTTTGCATAAAACGGGAGCAAAACGGGTTTCTCCAATACGAAAATTTGACCCAACTTGTTCTAGATCAGAATGAAACATTTTTTAAATATTGTTATTTACATGAGATATTAAATTCGCTAATCAATTAAAGAAAACGTGAAATCAAAGCATAAATAAAAGTAAATTGGATTTTGTAAAATTTGTGCCATAAAATAATTTTTTCATAAAATCACTGCGAGACTACTAGAATGCAAAAACATTCCAATTAGGTTGAAACCCCTTTACATACCGACAAGAAACACACCAAACATGATTAACAAAAGGAAAGAAAACAAGAAACAAAATAAGAGCACTATACTAAGATTCATTTATGGAATTAGGAAAACCTAGGTAAAGGAAGAGCAATTATGTCACCAGAAGATGGATCCTGTCAAATTCGGAACATCATCTCAGCAAAAAGAATCAGATTGAGAAGAAAACCAATAATTGGCTAGAATGTCTGCACAAGAATTTCCTTCTCTATAGACATGAGAAAAATCCAAAATTATATTTTATATAATTCTCCCACCACCTACGCAGGCATGAATGCCGAGCTGGAGTCATGCACATCCCAGTCAAATATTGGACCAGCTCCTTTGCACCACAATTTCTAAAGCAATGATGGCGGCCAAGCATTCAACATACAGGGAAGACTCGATACCTGCACTTGATAGTGTCAGGAAGGGGAGAGCCCAAAGAACCTCTCGGATAAGCACAAGATATTGTTTTTTTTTAAGTGATCTTCAACCATCATTATGTTAAAATTATTAACAACATTGATTTTAAATTATTAAAATGACTAAGTTGAATCTAATAAAAAAGATAAAATCCAATATATATTATTTTTTACTTATGTGTGCACATATATATATATATATATATATATATATATATAATATTCATTAAATAACTTATATACATTATATAAAATATATTTCTCTTTTATTATTCTTTTCAGTTTTAAATTTATTTTTTAAAAGATATAAAATATAACTTATCCACACATAATTTGTCCCCTACATCTCACCAATACATGCACTAATATAATAATAGACTTAATATATAAAATATAAATATAGGTTTAAATTTACTTTGGTCCTTATTGTTTTATAATTGAGTAATTTTGATCTCTCAAAAATCGTACATTTGATTTTCACATTTTTTTTAATTTAGTAATTTTATTTCACTGATAATCTATAGTAATATTTTTTAATAAATATTATTAATGTGACATGTTACTGTAATATTAATGTGATGGATTACATGTAATCCAACACACATACAAATGTGTCACACTAACAAATTAATGACATGTCAAACACTATTAGTATCATGTGAGTACATTTCCAATGTCACATTAGTATATAGGTAAAATTGTACTTTTGATTTTTCAGTTTTACTTCAATTTCGCATTTGGTCTCTATTTTTATAAATTCCTATAATTTTGGTCATGAACGGTCCAATCGAACGTTGACCATTAACCTTAGACGTTGACTGTCACATGTCAACGTCTGAGAGGCACATTAAAACTGCTTGCGTTTTTGCCTTTTACCCATCTGTGGAAAAAAAAATTACACTAAAAAAACCCTAAAAATCCAAACTACAGTCTACTCCATCGTCCCCTCTCCCTCCATCACCACCGCCACCTCCCTCCTCTCCAAACTAGAAATCTACTCCATCGTCCCCTCTCTCTCCATCACCACCACCACCTCCCTCCTCCCTCCTCCACCACCACCGCCTCCGCCACAAGTTTCCCAGAAAAAATCCAAACTACAGTCTACTCCTTTGTCCCCTCTCTCTCCATCACCACCGCCACCTCTCTCTTAGCTTCTTCGTTACCAACGATGAGCGCAACCATGAAGATCTACAACACATCCTCAGCTGCTAGATGAAGCAACTACGCAACCAACATGCGCAAGATCTAATTTTTTTTGTTCAGATCTAAACATTTTTTTTCAGATTTGAGTTTCTTTGTTTCAAATCTAACCTTTTCTCCCACGCACATTCCCATTTGAACTTCAACCGTTCATGGTTTTTGCAACCTTCGTGACTCTATTTTGTGTTCATTGTTGTTCTTGTGTTTATAGTTGTTGGTGAGTATAAAGGTTAGGGTCGTGAGCGGAATTGGTGAAGGTGGTTGTGGTGTGTGCCGACGACGGTGGGTAGGGGGTTAGAATGACTATCGTGGACAGCAACACTATGCACTGCTTCTACCCCGATTTTGAGGTTACTCAGAAAAGTCTGCTTCAGGTGCTCCCCACGGCTATTGGGGTTTTTGCAGGTTGGGTTTTCATGATTTTCCCCGACAAGCGAAATGGAATTGGATACCCTTTGAATTCTAATTTGGTTTTAGGATTAGGGATTTGGAAATAAATTGGTTTTAGGGTTTTTTACCGTAAAATTTTTTTTACCACAGATAGGTAACACGCAAAAACGCAAGCAATTTCAATGTGCCTCTGAGACGTTGGCACATGACAGTCAACGTTCGATTGGACCGTCTAGGACCAAAATTGTAAAAATTTATAAAAATGAAGACCAAATTTGTGAATTAAATTATCGGGGAACCAAATACGAAATAAGAGTAAAACTAGGGACCAAAAGTGCAAGTCTGTCTAATATATATGTTGGATTGAAGGCCGATGCACATTGTTAAGTGTGGGGACAATTGCCTCCACACAATTTTTTTAAAAGAAGGTAAGAAGTTGTAAATGATAAAAAGAGAATAAATCGGTATTAGTCTTATAACTTTAGTTTTTCCTTTTTTATAATATTAATAATGAAAAAATCATATAATATTTTTAAAATATAAAAATGGGTAAAGAACAATTATATTTTATAAAAATATAGATTATTTTTCCTACACATTGTGTATTTTGTAAAAATTTATAATATTTTTCTATGAAAATATTATAAAAGAATTGCTCTCACTATAAAGAATTTTGGATCCACCACTATTTCCATGTCAATATTTGAGTGTAATGTCATAAAAAAAGTGTGACATCTATATTTTTGTTAAAAAGTTGGCGGTAAACTTATAGTAGACCAAATTATTAAATTTAAAAAATATAAGAAATTAAATGTGGGATAAAAAATTTTGAGAAATTAAAACTGCGTAATTATAAAATTATAGGGACTAGCAATATATTTAAACCAATAATATATATAGATATAAACAAATATACAGTTTTATAATATTTTAATAATTAAAAAAGTGGGAGTAGAACCTCATGCTATGTTTGGTTAGAGAAAAAGTGAGAAAAAATATAAAGAAAAAAATAGGAATAATGAGATTTTTTTAAATTGGAAAGAAAAAAGAAAAAAATAAATTTTTTAAAAGCAAATTTAAAATTTTCTTTCCTTTTAATTAGGCGTATGTTTAGTTTCAGGTTAAGAAATTAATTTTAGATAAATTTTGATATGTTTGATTTCATATTGTAAAAAAATTTACAATTAGTTATGGATTTCAAATTAATCTTAAATTTAAATAAATTTGACCAATTTTTATATTAAATTCAAATTTTTTTACTAAATTTTACTTTTAATTTGATTTTTATTTTATAATAAAAATATGCGAACATGAATTGTTAGCTGAGTTTTCCGCCAATCAGAGTCACCGCAGGGGCATGCACTGTATATGGATAGGACATTTATTTAGTATATTAAAAAATTGTTATATATATGCAAATTATTATAAACATTATATTAAAACATATTTATTATATATTTAAAATATGTATATATATATATATATATATATATATATATATATAGCATTTTTTTAACTAATTAACTAACACACACATACGCCATTTATTTACAGTGGGTTTAATCCACTATAATTAAATTATTAATTATATATAAAAATAAATTTATAAATTAAATAGATAAAATTACATGTAGAATAAAGTTATTAATTAAATAAAAATAACTTAGTTACAATAGGCTGAGCCTATTGCATTCAAATTGTTGTACAAATAGTGGATTGTTGTACATTTATGCTATCAAAAAATTATATTTATATTAATATATATATATATATATATATATATATATATAAAAGTTAAAAAGACATTATTTTTATATAATATAAATAGAAAATAATATATATATATATATATAATTTATTTATTTTCTCAAAAAAAATATAATCTATTTACATTTATTAACTAAATGTATGGTTAGTTAATATATAAACATAAAATTTAATGAGAAAATAGTCATATATTAATAGTACAAAATAATTTTACACAATTATCTAATTACAAACTATCATATATAATAAATTTATTAATTTTTACTATAATTATCAAAATTAAATAAATGATAAATAATTAAATATAATTAAAAGATAATATAAAACTATTTTATATAATACATAATATATAATCATTAAATTCAAATTTTATTATAATGAGCTAGGTTCACGGTAAATTATGGATGGATAAACCATTAGTAATTTACCTTGAGTTAGCCTCATTTATACTTAATTATTAAATGAATATGATATTATATAGATAATATGTGTACTTAAGTTAAATAAATAAAATTATATTTATAAAATGAATATATATATATATATATATATATATATATATATATATATATATATATAACTTATGTATGTTTATTATTCAGAAGAAAAAAAAGTTATGCTTATTAATTGAACACTAAATTATTCTTTTAATCTCCTTTTTATTTAGTTTGTTCAATTTAGTTTTTTTTATCGTTGAAATAGTATTATCCAAGGCCCAAAAAATCTACGTGACATCTAAAGACATGTGTCCACCCTCTACATTAGTTCTGCTACAGAAACGCGGATGTTTGGCCCTTAGTAGTCAGACTTCCCAACAAACAAGTTATTTCTAACCTAACTAATATTTAAATGTATTTGAATATGTTATCCAATGGCAGGTAATTAATTATCTATAATGACACACATTATCTACAAGGTACGATTATCTTCTACCTTTTCTCTATAAGCAAATGTTTATCTCTAACATTATCTATAAGCTCTCGGCTATTATCTATAAGCCGGAAATTATCTACAAGGCTACAACAGCCCCTACAAACAAGGACCAACACCCTTGCCCACCTAATATAAATATAGGTTCCATCGAATCCCTCTACAAAACTTGCTCACACACTCAACACACGGCAACAAGCATGTGTCTCTCTCTCTCTCTCTCGCTCAAACGAGCTTTACTTTAGCATATACTTGCCTTACTTTTCTCACTCATATTCTTACTTGAACGTCGGAGTCTTTTGTTTTGTAGGTACCCCCTCCTGTCAAAGACACCTTTCCAAGCCGACGTGTGAAGTTCGGAACCCTACTCAACCACCTCCACCCTAACGTGTCATGGTTCCAAATTTTGGTAACAACATTTGGTGCCCACCGTGGGGCCATGGTAAAACATACCTCGCGGCCTCTCCTTAATTCTCTCACACTTATCCATGGTTAGCATTTGATCTGGCCTCAGACACAAGACCCCCCTCACGGACTCCCATCCTTGTCCGACAACTATGATAGACATAGACACTCTACAACAATTCCAAAACCGCATCGCGGAGATGGAGCAACGCCACGAAGAAGAGTTAACAAAGCTAAAGGATGACCATGACCTACTAGAGGCTCGTGTCAGACGTTCCCAAGGCGACAAACAATCTGCCCACACCTTGCCTAAACGCACCCAAGAAGAATCACACCCCTGACGCACGGGCAACACTGTAGACGATCTGAGTCTCTCCCACATGCACCATCCAGTAGCACAGATTGTCTGTCAGCATACTTTTGTCGACCGCATTATGGAGACAAACATACCCTTGGGGTGGAAACCACTCAACCTCAAGCAGTACGATGGGACAATAGATCTAGACGAGCATTTGGACGCCTTCTTGACACAGGCGAACGGTCAATAGTACCATGATTCTCAAGGAAGTATTCAACCTGGAGGTATCCATCCGGCTACCCCATACAAAACCTCTCAGGCTAGGGTCAGAAGCAACAAAATACTACAGATATCACCACGGTATTGATCACAACACCGAAGACTGCTAGGCCCAGAAGGACAAGATAAAAGAACTTATACAAGCTGGGTACTTTTAGCCCAGTTTGTTAACAGACCAGACAATCACCAAGCAGGAGCAAGACCTGCAGGACACCCAGAGGAGCAAAATAGGAACCAGGAAGCATACAGAAGAAGAGCAAAAGACTAAGGTAGACAAAGACACCAACAACAGCGACATAAACACAACCTCCATTAGAATAGGAACTCGTCCAGCACATCAGAGGTGTAATCAACACCATTGCTGGCGACATTTCCTATAGAGGGTTGTCTAACCAGTTCGGAAACTGGCACCTACACGCCATCTAGGACATTGACATTAACTTTGTCGACACACCCTTACGGTGAATTCTCTGTCCTATCACCTTTACGGACACGGACTTCAAGGGCATCAACCCCGTCAACCAAGATGACCCCGTGGTTGTCTCCTTCATCATAATGAACTTTATGGTGTTCAAGGTCCTCATCGACCAGGGCAATTCCGTTTATATCCTGCACTGGAAAACTTTCCCAAAACTTGAGGTCTCACCCAATACCATCCACCTCCACGCCGGTCCACTCCTCGACTTTGCAAGCGAGAGAGTCGAGACCAGAGACTACGTGGACTTGATGACCACCTTTGGTCAGGGCAAGCTCTTCAGGAGCTTCACCATCAGGTATCTACTGGTTGATGCAAACACATCATATTTTGCCTTAATCGACAGGAAGACACTCAACGAGCTTGGAGCCATAGTCTTCACGCCCCATCTGCCAATGAAATTCCCTACACTAACATCGGAGATTGTAACCGTCAAGGTTGACCAAAAGCAAGTGCGACAGTGCTATGTAGTGAGCTTGAAGGTAGCACCATATCCTTCCATCCGGGAGCTTGTCATGCTTGACAGTAGACGAAGGTTCTCAAACTCGAGCCTTGATTGTCTACCAATCTAGCATGGGAAGAGAATTTGACATAGATTCGCGAGACGACACATCTGACAGAGGCTTGAAACCAATTGAAGAGCTTGTCCAATTGCAACTCGGACCTAAATCGGGGAAATGCACGCGGCTCAATTGGGACCTCACCAATCATGAGCATCGGTGCATCCCTGACGTGCTACACAGAAACGCGGATTTATTTACCTGGTCGCTATCTGACATGTCGGGGATCCATCCCGACATAATCTACCACAAATTGGCTATCTGCCCCAGGCCAAACCTATATCATAGAAGAAAAGGCAAACCGGAGAGGAGTGGTGTAAAGTCGTCAAAGAAGAAGTCGAAAAGCTCCTCCATGCAAACTTCATCAGAGAGGTTAGATTTTCTACCTAACTCGCCAATGTCGGCATCGTCAAAAAGGCCAATGGAAAATGTGCACCGACTACACTGATCTGAACAGGGCATGCCCCAAAGATGCATACCCTCTCCACAACACCGACAGGTTGGTCGATGGAGCATCCAGATACAACCATATCAGAATGCATCCTCCAGACGAGGAGAAAATGAAATTCATCACTGAAAATGCCAACTTTTGCTACAGGGTCATACCATTCAACCTAAAAAACGTAGGCGTCACATATTAGCGACTAATGTACCGAGTCTTCAAACAACAGATAGGACGAAACATCGAAGTATATGTGGACAACATGGTTATTAAGTTTCAAAGTATACCCTAACATGTGGTGGACCAGGAAGAAGTTTTTAAGGAAATACGTAAATACAACAAATGCGTCAACCATGAAAAATGTACTTTTGAGGTAGGCGGCGGCAAGTTCCTTGGCTTCATATCACACATTGGGGGATTGAAACCAACCCCAACAAATGCACTGCCATATTGGAGACACTCAGCCCAATCAACATACAAGAAGTTCAAAATCTCAACGCTAGCATCCCTGTCCAAGTTCCTCCCAAAGCTTGTCGAAAAGGTGAAACCATTTTACAAACTGCTCAAGAAGACTGAGCCTTTCTCATGGGACGAGACTTATGAACAAGCCTTTGTTAAATGGTCGACAAGTGCACCAATTCATCCCAAGTAGTAAAGTTAAAACGAAAGTTCAAGTATCGAATCCACAAAGACTTTGTTTGTACTTAGGTAGATGAATATTTACTTAAGAAAAGGATTTAGAAAAGGTTGTAGAAAAACAGTAAATTAAATTGGTATAGAATTAAAACAAACAAGGGAAGAAATTAAATTAATTAACTAAAAACAGAAAAGATGAGAAAAGCCAATTATTATAGAAGTTAAATTCAGAAGATGAGAATGTTGGGAACTTATCCTACCAAAGCTACTTTTTAATGTAAGGAATTATATTCTCTTTCTTCTAACCTTTGCTTTCTATAAGAAATTGTATTCTCTTGGAATTTCTGTGTGTTTTTTCCTTCTTATCTCTCCTTATTTTATTGGTGTAGATTGACTTAGTTTTAACGCAACCTTCACGCTGAGCACGCTTGTTGTGCTTAGCAAGTATGGCAGTAATCCTCGCGCTTAGCACGTGACTCGCTCACGCGTTAAGCGCGCCTCTTTCCTGAATTAACCTGCTTTCCTAAATTAGTTCTACTTCCTGCCACTAAGCGTGTTGTTCCCATTGAGCCTATGCTTTGCGTTGAGCGCCTTAGACGTGCTAAGCGTGCCTCTTCATAATTCCAATATGTTCTTTTGGAATTCTGCTCCAGCTTGTAAGTTGCACCCCACATTGAGTCAGCATCACTAGAGGTGTATAAATGATCGAGGGAGATGCGAGGGCGCAAGGACGAAGAAGGTGACGCCATATCCTCAAAAACAACAATAGGCATGACCACTGAAGCCAACGAAGACAGAAGCAGCACCGTGGGAGCACTAGTGGTCGCTACACCGGCACTTAGTAAAGGAGCCGCCACAGTAGATGACGACACCACAACAGACTCAGCCTGAGCAGCTAGCACAATAGCTTCAACAATAGTGGGAGAAACCTCCTGAACCATAGCCACGAGAGGAGGTGAAGGAGCAAAAGTAGTAAGAGTAGCAGCAGCAGTAGGAGGAGCCTTGACGACCGGTGGAGCCGGAGGTACATCTTGCGTAGTCGTAAGGTAACCCGCAGTGGGCCCTAGCCCTGCAGCTTGCCTCAAGGCACGGACACTCATAGGGGCCTTCGACTTCTTCCAGTCCAAAAACATCATCCATCTTCCTCTTTGCCAAAATATACGAAGGAGCATTGGGGGTGACCTTAGTAGCAATAACAGAAGGGCCAACTTCTCCAGCAAGTTGACCCCCCTTCTCTAGCAAATGGAGTAGCAGCAAATGATGGTACGGTCTCACCTACAGGTCCAACCTGCTTCACGAATGGCCTCCAAGCAAAGTCACCCATAATACCTGCAAAAAAATCAAGACAATAACACAAACAAGTGTTAGACATTGGCTGACACCAGCCTCAGACAACAAACGAGGACAAGGTTAGGCACTTACCATCCAAGGCAGCGAGAGGATTGCTCACCAAAGGAAGAGACAAGATGGCTTACGCATCCAACGAGGTCAAAAGTTGCTCCAAAATCTCTTTGTTGACCCTCTCTGCAAGGGTCAACAAATCCTTGTCATATGACTTGAACCTGGTGGGATCAGATTACTAGTAGAACGAGAAGTAGGGCTCGCCATCCCTATTAAACATTAGTGGCTTTCTATCAGCCATGACATCAGTATCCAGGACCTTAAAGAAATGGTCCTTGAAACGATAGAAGACATTTGAGTAAAACTCGAGCAACTTCTTGGACGTACTATTCAAGGAGACCCATCCAATCTTGCCAGACAATTTTATTTGGAAGAAAAACAAGAAGACCGGCACACTAGGTAGGACATTGAAGAAAGGACATAAAATTTCCAACGCCCTCACCATTGTCCAACTGTTTGGGTGGAGCTAGGAATGGACCACATTCAAGTGCTCCAACGGAGCATACTAAAAGGTGGTCAAGGGAAAAATGATCCATAGGACCTCAAACAAACATTTGTACATAAAAAAAAGGGCGGACGACCAAGCGCCACCATAAAAAACGGGAAGTCATCACTCCTGCAAGCCTAAACAGCCAGCTTACAAGAGCCCTCAGGGTTCACCAGCTTCACCTGGTGTTGAAGCGCAGCGACACTCGCTGTTGTGGTCAAACAGGACTTATACTTCAACCCATCATCCTTCACCCACTCATAGTCAGCAACACCCGAGGGTGATGAAGACGACCCACCACACATGCTAGGTCGTACGCGTGGAGACATCCTCACATCTTTCTCACCGCTAGCTCTCCTTGCACCCCTAAAAGCATCATAGTACCAGGACTGACTCCCTGGCATCAGCAGAAAGTCATGTCCTTCCGTGAGGGCGAGAAGTACCCCTACCAATTCAGTGCGAAGTCCTTATCCTCTCCGATAAGGAGGACTCACTATCAGAGGCACCTCGACAAGTATCCTTTGACGAGGAACCGCTTATCGAGATGACCTCTTGATCCATGTTGGGTTGCTCAATTGAGCCCCCAAAATCACTGTCACCCAGTCCAGTGGTGGAATCAGACAAAAAATAAGACATTATGATGGATGGAAGTACCTATGGAAGTTAGATGAAGAAGAAAGGGAAACCGAAAGCTAGAAAACACAAAAGCAAGCAAGGAAGCAAGAAAACAATGAACAATGACCCAAAATCAAACGTCCACTCCATTTACAGGGAAGATGGAATCTTAGGTAACTGGCAGGAGTTAAACAGGTGCCCTAAAATTTGCACCATAACATTCCCTCACTCACGCAAGACCGTTACTCCAATACGTGCCTACTCTGCGTGTGACACGCATACAAGAGTATTGCACGTGTGCTACACGCGCCTACTGCAACAAATAACCGTTACATGTTGTCTTCAATGCACTCTCCAACAGTCAGAAAAAGGGTAGAGTTGTCAAATTTAATGACTTACCTTACCTGGCACACCAAAAATATGTTCATCACGGACAACTTGACAAAGGTAGCCTAGACAACACATGTTCAGGCTTGGGGGCTTGACAAGCCTCATCGATCTGCAACTCTCACATTCGTCAAGGCTACCACGCCCGACACCGGACAACACTCGTCCACACTTGGGGGGCTTGACAAACTCGTCACCCTCTACTTGTCAAGATTACTACCCCATACACCAAACAGACTCCTTCGACGCGAGACAATCTACTTCAACATTGAATAACCTCTTTCGCCCGCAAGCCGGCTCAAAGCTTAGGGGGCTTATGTACTGTCCAGGGCCATAAAATCTACGTGGCATCCCAAGTGGCACTCGAAGACACGTGCCCACCCTCCACGTCAACCCTGCTACAGGAGCACGGACGCCTGGCCTTTTGCAGTTGGGCTCCCCAACAAACAAGTTATCTCTAACCTAACTAATATTCAAATGTATTTGAATATCTTATCCATTGGCAAGTAATTAATGATCTATAACACCACACATTATCTACAAGGTACGATTATCTTCTACCTTTTATCTATAAACAAATGTTTATCTCTAACATCATCTATAAGCTCTCGACTATTATCTACAAGTTGGGAATTATCTACAAGGCTACAATAGCTCCTACAAACAAGGAAAAACACCCTCACTCAACTAATATAAATACAGATTCCATCGAACCCCTCTACACGCTTGCTCACACACAAAGCACACGACAACAAGCATATGTCTCTCTCTCGCTCATACGAGTTTTACTTTAGCATATACTTGCCTTACTTTCCTCACTCATATTCTTATTTAAGCGTCAGAGTCATTTGTTTTGTAGGTTCCCCCTCCTTTCAAAGATACATTTTCAAGCCAACATGTAATGTTTGGAACCCCACTCAACCATGCTCACCTTGACGTGTTACGGTTCTGAATTTTAGTAAAAACAAAAATTTTAAAAAAATGTTTATTTAAAAATATTGAAGGGTTCGTGATATGATATTAAGAATTTTTTATTATACAATTATAATATAAAATATTTATATTATTATTCAATCATAAATCATTATTTATAAGATAATTTTATTAAAAATTAACAAATTTATTATATAAATTGAGTTATGACGGTGCACAATTATTTTACACCGTACATAGTCTTTTTTCTTTTAGAGTTCATCCTCTTTTAATTTCTAAGAAAATTAGTAATATGAGATACGGGCATGCAAACGGCCTCAATCTAAGAATCATTCCATAAAATAAAGTTACACAAGGGAGAGTACATAACGACATCTTTTATGGGTTATGGTTTATATAAGTATTCTTTGTAATGCTGGAGGGTGAAATGACCGAAAAGGGGATAATTTTTTTTAAAGTTATTAAATGAGGTAAAATTTAAATTAATATCTATAGATAAATAAGTGATAAGTTATCTTACAACTTCTATATTTTTTATATTTAATATTTTCTATACTTTTATTAATATTGAAGATTATTATTTATTTGGTAAATTAAAAATAATGTAAAAGACTTAAATTTAAATAAAGATATTGAAATGTATATTTCATTTTAATATCTTTATTTAAATTTAAGTTTTTTATATTATTTTTAATTTACAAAACAAATAATAATCCTTAACCTTACTAAAAAAATATAGAAATAAAAAACATATATTAATTTGTTAAATAATTAAAATAAAAAATTATTTATCACTTTAAAGTCATAAATAGTTTATAACTTTTAAAAAAAAATACTCGCATGACTTCAAAATAGTATTAAAAAGGTAAAAAATTAAAGTTGTAAAGTATTAAGACTTTAATGAAAAAAGAAAAAAAAAACTCACTTAAGACTTTAAAGTCATGTTGAAAAAAATGAAAATTGAAGTTGGAAAGTTTTTATAACTTCAATGAAAAAAAAATAATCATAATATAATTTATGACTTTCAAGATGATGTACGGTTTATCTTTTTTAAATATTAATTTAAATTTTATCCTATTTAATAATTTTAAAAAAAATATTCTTTTTTCCATTATTTCGTCTATGGTAAAGTGCTTACATGCCAACCAAGATGTAATGATTATTTATTTATTTATATATCAAATAACATTATTCTATTATCTTTCTTATTGGCATACTAAATTGAAGTCTATATTATTCTTTGGCTTTTTATTCAACCAATATCTGAGCATATATGATTCTTCAAGAATTTTTTTGTGTAGGCTGACTTTATATTATTCTTACAACTTTCAATTAAACAATTTTTATATAAAATATTGCAATAGGAATCTCCACACCGGTTGACTAATTACTTAGTCAATATATACCAAATTTATTAATGTAGAACTTGTGTGCGCCAAGGCCCAAACAGTTTTGCTCTAACAATTTCATATTTTTCTGTAATCATTTTTTTCTTATAAATCTGTAATCCAAATTTTTATTTAGACTAAATTTCACTCTGTTTTAAAATTGCAACATTTAAACTAATTAATGTTAGTTTAAGTGATACTAAATTTAAAATTTTTAAGCATAATTTCAAGTTAGATTTTTATAGATAAAAAATATAATTAGAAAAAAAATCCCCTAAATATAATCAAAGATTCTCAAATAAAAATTAATCATAAATAAATCAATACATATTTTATAACTATAAAATCAGGGACGGACTGAGAGGGGAGCAGGCACGGGCCTCAGCCACCCCTCCCTCCCTCACGCTTTTTATTATAAAGTAGAGTTATGTAGAATACTCTTTCCTGGAATAACACTAGTAGAAGTGCTGGCTAAAAATCGTAAGTTATAGGTGCTAACTTCACAAAATTTTTGCCAGTTTTCGTTAACTATCATTGCATTTATAAATTAGTGGGAAAATTTTAGTATTTAAAGGAGGAAGAACAACTGCTTGCAATTAATACTTTATATATAGCATTAGATATAATATTATATTATAAACATATTTTTATATATATCATTGATAGTGGCAATATTTGATAACTACTAATTATTATGAGTTATTATATGCAGTTTTTAGCTACAGTATATTAAAACAAATTAAGATACGTTTCTTTTTTATTGTTTGAAATAATTTCTTTTAATTTGTGTCTAACCAGTTAATGTATTTTTTGTAAAGAAATATTTAATAGAAATTAAGTATTTAAATAATTAGAAAATAAGAAAAATATTTAGTATGTGTCTGATTTTACACTGTAAAATTGATTTTGAATTTAAAATTGATTTTAGATATATTTTTATGTGTTGGTTTCATACTTGAGAAGAATTTTTAATTGATTCTATGACAAATCAAATTTGAATAATTTTTGTGTTAAATCTAAAATTTTATAGTGACCCTTACTTTTAATTTGATTTTATAATAAAAACATTTAAACATAACTTTAAAATCAACTTTAACTAAAATAAATTTTACAAAATCAATTTTGTGAATGCTCGTTCAAATATACACACTTAGCCCACCTTTCACGAATTCCTGGATCCGTTCCTATAAGATGCCAAGAAATATAAAATTATAACCAGAAGATAAAATTGTATAATTTAGACCATCTAAATATTAAGTATTTTTTTTTAAAAAAATGATAGAGTAGTCTATTTAAAATATAATAATAATTTATTATATGATTAAATATGTTAAATATTTGAAGAAAGAGTTTTTCCATCTATATAATAGTTTTGACTTAAGCATGATTGCTTCCAACAATAATAATTTCTAAAAAAGATGCCACTAAATGTGAAAATGTGTTTTTAGTTTAATTAATACTCTTATATTCAAGTTTTGAATATCTAGTTATGTTAAAAAAATTTAGAGAAAATTTTATCACATATAATAATTTTATTTTAGCCGAGTAAAACCAATCCTCATATAAAATACACATGATCTCTAAAAAATAATAATTTATCATTTAAATAAATTTTCAACTCCAATCAAACTTTAAAAATATAAAGTTAAGTCTTAAAAAAAACAAATATATCAAGTAAATAGATTAGACAAACTTAATAAGATAAAATCCAATTCTCTCTTAACTTATTTTTCTCCCTACTTCTCAACGGCAAACTCAAGATTGCACCATAATACACTAACTAATTCATAAGAAATGAATAAAAAATTACTCATTATCCTAAAAATGTTTAAAAAATAAAATAAGTGTACCAATTAAGTTTTTAAACAGTATTTGGTTGTGTAATTAAGTTGACAATAAGAACTTACGATTGTGCAATTGTGTACACAAACTAACATTATTGATTTAAACCAAAAATAGCACCATTTTGTGTGGTGGGCATTGTAGCTAGGCATGCTCTTGTCAAATACAACCATATTCGATGTATGCCATGCGGTATTATATGATCTCTTGAAAACGATAGGAGTCTTCTCCTGTTTAGTGTCTACATATACTTGGCTCCTTTCCAACATTTCCAAGTTTTTTATAAAAAAAAGTTTAGAACCTTTGTTCTTTCCCTTGATTAAAGAAACTCTACAACCAAACCAAAACAAAATACTACACAATTTACCCCCCAAAAAAACAAAAACACTGCAAAAGAAAGTTCTTTGAAGCCCCAAAAAGAGAGTCAAATTAGTAATGGATTAAAGAGAAGTTGACCATGACCCTAATGAGTGTTTTCAACCTTGAGTTAGCCCAAATGAGTGGGAAATCATTGTTCTTTTTACTCACTAGGAATGTTTCAACGAAGGGGGAGGAACCTCTATCATAGCAAATTGTACCAAACCCACCACATGATTATGCCTTTGGCCAAGTTCTTTAGAAAAAGACGACAATTATAAAGCTTCCAAAATTGTTGACAATTGACACCTTGTTCCACCAGCTTGTTCCCCTTATTGCATCCATTTCTCACCCATTCACTGCATTTTACCTATGAACTTCTTCCCTACAAACAACAATTCTTGTACTAAATACACATATTTGTCGGTCACGATATGTCATAATGGGCTAGTCTCATCCCATACAAAGTACAACCCATTATCTTCATTATATGGCATATTTTCTTCATTGGGACCTTAGATATCTTTCATAATTGATAATTCTACGTACTATTACAGTATATATGAAAAAAATTATTAAGAGAAGTAAAATCTATTTTAATAATCTCTGCACCTTGACACAGATAATGTCTTACTTTCTTAGTTTTTATCTATTAGAATACCTTGCTTTTAGCGTAAAAAAGAAGAAGATAATTTTACTTAAATTATATATAATTATTATGAATAATAAAATTGTTTTTCAAAATATTTAACGAAATTACATACATATTCCAAATTTAAATTCAAGATTACTAATTAATAAGTAAAAATAATCTTTCAAAAGTTAATCTACACGGTTGCTATACATACTCTTATACAATATGTAACTTCTGAATGTTATATTTATCAATTAAGCAAATATGCTTATAATGGAATAGTAGTTCTATTAATATAAGATATTTAGGCATCTCAAATAAAACATGAATTGATGGGTGAAGCAAATGTGTGGCTGAAGTGTGATCACCAAGGGAAATAAATCTTCCAAGTTCGATGTTGATCCCCAGAATATTACGCTAAAAGATGTCTAGAAACTAGAAAGAGCCCACTATAAATTATAATAACTTTAATTTCATTGGCTCCATATCACAATTTGAGTATCAATTGTTGGCATAACACCAGAGGTGGTGCATGTCAACTATAAATTTTTTGCTAGCTTTCAACTCATGTGAACCAGCCAATAAAGTGTTAAAGAATTAAAGATAGAATATATTCTCAACAGGTAACCTTTTAAAGCTTTGGATACTAAACACGCCACTCCAACTTTTTCTACCTTTTCCATTAGTAGTGGTTGCAAGAGATTGACACCCCAATTAAATTTTTTATACCACCCCATAAAGTAAGACTCTGTTATTGTCTTTTCTCTCTTTTCTCAAACCCCACATAAGCACAATCTATTAGAAATTGTCAATAGTTCTAAACTGAGAAAGTGAGCCGATATTCCTATAAAATATGGGCCTGATCCTCAGTTTTGACAGCTCTACCCAATTAATCAAATATCGGTACGAAAATGTATTTTAAAAGAAAATGTTCATTTTGGTCTTCTAAAAATATAGATAAAATCACGTTTTGTTTTTATTTATTTATGTGTAATACTAAATTAATCATTCAATGACAAATAATTAAATGTGTTTCTTCCTTTTCAAAGATAATCTAATTCACTGATAAAAAAATACACTAATGGTCCTCTATCAATTTATTTGATGACATAATTAAATCCATTCTTAAAAGTAGGTATTCTTTTCTTATATTTTTTTTCTTATCACACAAAATTTTACTATTATAAAATAGTATTTTTTTATGTTTTTCTTTAAAAAAATAATTTATTTTTCTTTTAATTTTAAAATATCATTTTTTATTCGAATCTCAATAGCTTACCCTGTCGACTAAATTATTTTTATTTATTTACTTTTAGGTTATATTTTATCTTTCTTCTCAAAATTTAATTGATTTATATCCTCAAATAATTATCTTTGAATTTTTCTTTATGTTTAACAAGTCATTTCAATTAGTTTTTAATTTTTTTTAGTTAAAAAGTTTATTTGATTATTCAATAGACAAATTTTTATAATTTTTTATATTTAATTTTTTTTATCCTTAAAATATTTATTAAATTTTCTCATTATCCTTTTTAAATGAAATAGGATTTTATTATTTATGTTTTTTCACTCATTCATCCTACATATTTTTATACTATATTATTTATTTTAACCATTATACTATTTATAATATTTCATTTATTATTTGACTTAATTTCACTTTTTATCCCTCAACAAATTAATTTAGGACATTTTATCCAACTTTTAAGAAACTTGTAAATTTTATCCATCATCATTTATCCATTAATGAGCACAAAAGTTTAGGGTAAAATTTGTGAAAAAATTCAAAATTAAGGGTAATGTTCACCAAAAAAAGTTGGGTGTACATTTTCCAAAAAATTAAAAAGTTGGAGATAAAAAGTACAACTATGTTAGAAGTAAATTGACAAAGGGTAAAATTCGTAAATTTTTTAAAAGTTAGGATAAAGTATGTTAAATTAATTTGTTAAGAGTAAAATTTGTGAAAAATTAAAAATTTGGGGGTAAAATACAATTAAGCCTTATTTTTGCATTATACTTCACAAAATTGAGAATGATAAATGTTAGGTTTATTTGTATTTAATTATTTTTTTTGAATAATTTTATACTAGATTATTTATTTTAACTATTAGGCTAATTAATAAGAATGTTAGCAGCTTAATTTGGTTTTATTTTTCATCAAAAAGTTCCCAAAATCAAATTTATAAAACATATATGATTCGGTTTGGTTTGATTTTTATTTAAAATAAAATCTAGATCGATTTTTATTTTAATTAAAATCTGAACCAAATCAAACCAATATTTTACAATTTGATTTGGTTCGGTCTTTGCGGTTTTTACTAATGTATTATTTCATTAAATTTGTATACTTTCTTTTCATCTTTTAAATTAAATTACAATAACAAAATTGTTAATATCAATTTATGAAACTTATTAACATATTAAATCTTCTATAATAAAAAATGTGTCAAATTTTCATCTATTTTAAATCAAACATATCTTTAAAAAGTCATTTGAGAAAGAAAGTGATATACATTGCATAAGTTTCATATACAAAACATTGTGAAACTCAAGTAGTATACATATAAAATGCATAACACTTAAGTAATATAAGTGTTACGGTTTGGTCAGTTTGAAGAACATAAACCGCAAACCAAACCAAATCAATCGGTTTGAGAAAAATTCATCCAAACAAAACCAAAAGGCATTGGTTTGGTTTAATTTGATTTGGTTTTCAGTTTTTTTAGCGGTTTTTCAACTATTATTTTGGATTTAAAAACTCCTACTAATTATTTTCTTTCTTTTTTAAGTTGTTATTTTTATCTATATCTTGATTTTGTTTATTTTCTCATGCTAATACAATACTTTATTTTTATATAAAATAAAAATATTGTCTTAGCATTAAAATTATTAATATTATTACTCAAATATTATCACAATTTAATCTTTTTTTAATATATTTAATCATTACATATTTATAAAGTTTTAAGCAAAAATAAATTAAAATATATTTTTTAAATATTGAGACCCGTTAATCCAACCCGTTAATATCCGCTATTATCTTTGAAAAAGAAATATAAAAAGCAATGGGGAAATAAAAAAGAAATTTTTTTGTGGCTGCTGGGATTCGAGCCCAGGTCTCCACGGCCACAACGTGGAATTCTCACCACTAAACTACAGCCACTTTTTGATTGTTTTACACATTCTATTTTATATAAAATTAGTTAATCCATCATTAATGGAAATATTTTATAATAATGTTTTGTGCCTGTTACAATAATTACACTACCACAAAATATCTTGTAACTGCTGCTGGGACGAGTTCAAGTTAGCTTGCTGAAACTTTAGTCATTAGTGGGAAGGGGTGTGGTGGGGATTGAATATGATATAGTAGTATTAATAAGATGAACGAAACTAATGTCTTAAAAAGATAGTTATAATGTGGTTGAGTGTGTTACATTTTGAATGTATGTAATAACAACATTTATTTAATTAGTAACTCGTGTGTGAGTTTGGTTTGTAGACAAGCAAACCAAAGCGCTTATGTCGTTACAGGGACGACTAAGTTTTTTGCTTAATAATGAAATCATATAATCATATTGCAGTAAAAAAAGTGTGGTAAACAGATCCAAAAAATTATAGTTGTGAGGACAATACTCACATATATAAAAAAAACTTATATTAGAACTTAATTTTTTTAACTAAATTTTAAATTATAGAGATAAATTATAACTACACCTACATGCTATATTAAGAAAAAATAAAAATTTAGTAGAGAAAATTGCCCCTTCCTCTTCTATGTAGATTCATCCATGTACGTGACTAACCCTTATCTTCTAAGATTTAAAGAGTGTTTGAGCTAACATGAAATGAAAATGGAACCTCCTTGTCTTCAATTTTGTGCAAACAGAAGACAAATCCAACGCTTTTCTTTGTAAAGGCATAGGAACAGGGGATCTTGGGTACCAAGAAACTACAATTAACAAAGATTGCTAGTTAGGGTTGACGATTCTCAAATTACCCTCCTCATTTTAATTAAAGTGGGATTTTCCATTTAGGTAACTCTAAGTTGATGCAAATTAGAGGAAGAAACCTCATAAAAAAATACAGGAAGAAACATGACCATCAACCAATGTCATAATTTAGGTGATTGGATTTTTTTGGTAGAGATCTATCTTCTATTGGAAGTTTGAAACAATTCTACTCAAGTTAGAGAAAATCACTATAAGGTGAGTAGATAATTTTATTTAAGAAAATGTTTACTTTTTTATATAAATAGTTTAAGAATATTATTTAATTTTGTTTGTTAATGAAATAGTGAAAAATAATTTTTAAATTTTACAAATAGACAATAAAGTGACTTTTTTATAGTGTGTTTTGATCCAAGTCCACAATCCATGTTTATTTGACAAATCCACGTCCAAATTTTAAAAATAAAAGCTAGTATTCCTTGCTTCTAATTGACACACGTTGAGTGTGATCATAAACTCCTAATCAAACATGCATTTTATTATTCACTATTAGAATTAAATTAAAAAAAAAATCAAAAAGCAGTCCCAAAAAGTGGAGTTGCTTGGCCACCAAATCTGATTGATATTTTCTGTTAAATGATTTGAAAATTATGATTACATTGGATTTGCGACGCCATTTCCTTAATGGTCCAAAAAATAAATTCAATGGCCACAGTTCTTAACATTAATGCAAGCATTCTAATCAACGCGACCCATGACGTTCCCCTCCCACCTTTCTAATTCGATGTGCTTAAAAAAGCAATAATGCATGAAAAAGATGAATTAATTATTGATGCGAGACAAACATTTTGATCAATTGGATTGGATGGAGCATGTGACAACACTTTGATTTCATTGGATTTGCTGCCCCATTTTTATAATTCTTAATGGTAAAAAAGAAAGAAAAAAAAAATCAGCGGCTACAGTTCACCACAATGCTTGCATACTTGCACTTGAATCAACGAGATCAATGACCTAGCCCTGCCAACTTTCCCGTTCGAAGTGCTGAAAAAGATGATGGATGAAAAGGATGATTTAATTATTGATACGAAACGAACATTTTGATCAATTGGATGCACTTTGTGATAACTCTGCAAGTGTAACAAGTAATTTCATCTGGAAAGTGATTTAACGCTAATTTTCAATGCTACTAATATAGTTCAGTTATAAAATATTAAAAATCAGGTAACACCATGTGAATCAATTAGCATTAGAACAATAAGATTGTTTTAACTTAACCAGTTTTGGATTCCAGACTTTGTGTAATTATGTTAAATATTTGGAGAAATTTTTTTATCATCGATAATGATTTTATTTGATTCAAACATAATGATTTCCAGTAAAAAATATATGTGATCTAGATAAAATAAATATTTGAAATTAGGATCCTAATGCATGGTTATTAGGTGTTAAAATAGGTTAGTTTTACTGGGTTAAAAAAAATCTGTTTAACTTCAATTTTTCGTAAGGATGACTTGAAATTTCAGTCCTCCAACTCATTTTGACTCGTACATATAAAAAAAAATTAGGATGGGAAGGGTTAGGATCCTAATGAAGTTTTTTTTATAATTATTTTAGAAGATTGACCTCCTAACTTATCATTTCACTTTCTTTTTTCTTTCTTTTTTGTTTGGGTTAACTAGAGTTGGGCATATAGATCACACTTTGCAAACGGTCCACTAGGGAATTATTATTCTCACTACCAATAATACTATTGGTACTACCAATTCCTATCAAATTCCTCTTTTGTCCAAATCCCTATACTCCCTTCCCTTTCCCTTAGACTTCTCTATGGCGCCACCCTTCCCCTCGGACTTCTCTCTCTCCTTTGTGTTGCGTTGTGCCACCCACTCCACCCAATCCAATGTAAGTCACAACACCACCCACCCCACCCCAAGTCATTGTTTTTATGAAGAAACAATTGCATCCTGCATGGAGGAAGACTCTCCATCTTCAAATCTCACACATAGAGGAAGCATCATGGTGTGCAACGACGACGAACATGGCACTCACCACGACAACGACAACGATAACGATAACGATCAAAAACCACACACACGGCGACAACCATCATGGCACCCACCGCAACAACAATGATAGTCAATACACGTGCACGTGATGACGCCTATTGAGATTCGTGCCACGTCGGCAACCCCCATCAATTTTTGAATATTTGTTGAATCGATTAATTTGTGTTGTTATTGAATCTGTGTCCTCCATTGTTGAATGTGGTTGATGTTCTTGTTGGGGATGTTGACATAACAAAAAAATATGATTTGGCTTTTGTATAATGTATGTTTTATACCCCCCCCTCTCCTTGAGTGCAATGGAAGCATGATTTGTTTGTACAAGTGTGAAATTATGCTTTTGTCGGAATGGTAATTTCAAAATAATGTGAAAAGCATCCCACGAGTGTAGTATCATTAGCATTTCTGGTAGTGTCAACATTAGTACCCGGTCAATTAAGTTTGTAATTTGCACTAGTCCTATAAAATGAGGTTCATGTAGAATGCAATTATTTAATGTGTGACCCTTGAACCAAGAAGGGACAAAGCACATTGACATCAAAATTTGTTCCATTTTTAATGTCACAACACAAGGTGGGGTTATTAAAGAAGGTTACTGCTACCTCGATAATCTAGCATAAAAATTGATAAAAACATTCACGAGTGAAGTTCAAATATTGTTATTTGGACTTAATTCCTCACCAAAGTAGAAAATGAATACTAAGTCACATAAAACTCAAATTAGCACCATGAAGGTTTGCTATGTGTGACCGGAACAAAAACTGTAATTGATAGTAAAAGTAGACATAAACTGTAAAATATAAAATGATTTAGTTAAAATCAATTGTTCGTGATAAATGGCTTAGATAATAATCTTCATTGCAATTTATTATTTAGCTTGTATTCCAATATATATAGATGTAAACGAACTGTAGAATTTATCCAAACAAGCACAGAAAATTTTGATTTACATTTTATACGATGAAGCGCGTGTTTGGATCTGCCTCTTGCACCAAAAACGTGCGTAAAGAACGTGAAAATGTGAAGCAAATTTTTCTAGCTTTTGCGTAAGTCCCATGGTAGACGTGGAGAGAGAAGATCTTAATTGACGTTTTTTAATTTTTTTCCAAACATACGGGAAGTATTTCTTAATTTCAGTCAATTTTTCACATGTAGATATAATAAAAAAGTACTGAATGTTTAGATTAAAAAAGAAAACATGTGTAGGATGAAACTGTTGGAAATGCTTTGGAGTAGTAACACCGCAACACTGCAACACAGTTTGATCAATGAAAGTAAGAGAGGCAAAAGTCTGAGACGTGTGAAAAATACACTGTTTTTAAGGATTTATTTGTGTAGCTTAAAAATCCTACAGGATTTTAACATACGTACTCTTCTTAAGGTAGCACAAGGCAACTATTTTTTATCAAATATGTATCCAAGAAAAACTGATTTTTGTACCAAGGGAAAGAGACTGTCGTTCTCTCCAGATTTTTCTATATCAAATCTGAATTTTTTTTAAAAAAAAAAGCTGATCTCATTTTGTTAGAAAGAGAACTTGCTTTTCCAAAACAAAATCTGGCTCAACTACTGTGTTTGATGCATAAAAAAAATATTCAATATTTTCTAGAATAACGTTAACAGTTTTTTTTTTTTCAATCAAAACAACTTTGATAACAAACTTAGAAGAGAACATTCAATTTAAAGATAAGATAAAAACTGAAAGCCACGTTCAAACGGTTCAAAATTGTAAAACAACAAAGATAATAAAAGACTCAGTCAAAGATATTTTTAATCTCAACATAAAACTTCCGAAAAAGCTCCATTAATTATATTGATTTAAAAAATCAATAAATTTTATGAACTTTGAAAGCATTTGAATAACACTTAGCAACGAAACACTTTGCCACATGAAAATATTAACTTTGGAAATATATATATATATATTATTGTAATTTATACAACAGAAACAATACAAGTTTATCAAGGTTAAAATGCATTAGAACAAAATCAAAATTATTGATATCGCTCAAGCATGTCTTATGAGAACAATGCCACTTTAGTCTCATAATCAATGTCACTCCTCTTGCATCCATAGAATAGAGGAGTTGGGAATTATTTTTCTCATGACATGACCACCTCAAACCACATGACACCAACTTTACATGACGCAAAATTGATCATGGAAGTCCTCAACATGAACGTAACACAAGTCATATGACTGACCAAGTCATGCGTCCATGACACGACCCCTCTATCCTGATTTGTTCCTCTTTATGCTTGAGTCAAATAGTCATCAATCTTAAGTTACATAAAAGAAGTTCATGCTAGTAAGATACTCAAGTGAACAATCATTGCTTTCATGAAATCAAATTGAACCTTTAAAAATAGGATTTCTATCATATTTCCATGTCATTGTTTAAGTGGTATATCTCATGTTCACAAGTGCTGGTGTTCAACTTTCATAAAAAAAATTAACAACTCAAAACAGTAACCTACACAAATTTCTTAGCTTTATAAGCAGCGAAAAAACCTTAAAAATAAGTCGTAAAATAGCCTTGAAATTTGTTATAATCAACGAAAGAAAAGTTATGTTGAGAAAAATTCTTCCAAATGTAGCAATTTAAATCTGAACAACTATATGTTTGGGTTTTTACGTCAATTCAAAAATACACGCCTCAAATTTCACCACAAAGCCACCTCATTAAGCTTTCATCTTTTCCACGTTTTTTTACTCGTGCCATATCATATGCCTTCAAATTCGAACAAAACAAGATACAAGCTTTTTTCCCGAATTTCCAGAATGAGAAGAATAAATTATTTGCACAAGCTTGCCGATAATTTATAACCAACCCTGCAGAAATTTATTCAAATTAGGAGAAACCATCCCCTTCCAAATATCGTTTATTTGAACAAAT
This sequence comes from Glycine max, assembly GCF_000004515.6. NCBI lineage: Eukaryota > Viridiplantae > Streptophyta > Magnoliopsida > Fabales > Fabaceae > Glycine > Glycine max. The sequence continues at coordinate 12,768,039 of NC_016089.4, forward strand.
TATGAATTAATTCAAAACATTATCCGCAACTAAAGACAAAAACATGAATGAGGATTTCTGAAATTTCTGCCGTCTCAATCCAAACAGTTTGCAAGGTACCTACGCCACTCGTTTCAAAAGTTGAAGAGCGACCAAGCATTGTTCACTACAAGTGTGATAGCGATGATTAACGACAAAAACATGAATGATTACAGATGTCTATCAAAATTTACATTAAAACATAAGAAACACAAAACTTGTTTTTGCTTTACAAAAAAGTAAAGCACGTCAATTGGTCTGAGGAACAAAAGACGATTGAAATAGCAAACACAGCGGAAGGAGGCAAACATTTAAACAAATTTTGCACGCAAACAAAGTGATTTATTAATCCATTCGATGTTCAAATGGTAATAGAAACAATAAAGGTCTAAATGCCCAAATGGTCTCTAACAGAAGCTAAAAAAGACAACAAAGAAAAACAATAACGTATCTGGAAAACCAGACTTATTTTCACAAGGACAGAATAATAAAGACACTTAAGGAAACTACTCTTCCTCATCTTCCTCATTCCAGCACTTTAGAGTTGATCTAGGTGAACCACAGTCACTAGTCTTCCCGAATTTTTGGTAGACAACAGAACCACCCATTCCAAGCCCTTCGTGGCTCCTCTCTTCACGACAGTATCCCTTAACATCCAGAAAGCAGGTCTGCTCAAACGACTTGCTTGCACCATCCACATGAACTGCAACAGAAAACTCAGTTGGGAGGAAACATGCCAATACCCTCTGAACCATTTCGTTCAGATTCACCGCTTTGAAGTCATAACCAACAGTTTCGAAGCTTGCATAACTGAAACCATCTTCTGGGGTAACATGAATCGTAGAAACAGCAGCGCCTTCAACAGAGTTCATTGAATAACCACATGGTTCAAAGTCAAAGTCACAAATCTCGGAATCTGGAAGAATTTTTCTAATGCCGGAATTAACAGTCATCATGGCAGCTGAAGCAGATTGTTCTTTGTAGAAAACCTGTGCTTTCTCTCTATCCAGGCCAGTCATGCACATCTCAAGAGTGTAAACATTGTCACATTGAGTTACAGAATCTGCAGAAGCAGAGTAGACATGCCAGTTCTGTGCTTTGTCTTGGCCACCCAAAATATAAGCATTGCTTCCTGCACCAAGTTTGCCAAAGTAGCCATCAAGAATAGCAACTTCCTCAGAAAAGTTGCGATGGGGATATGGCTGAGCACTGGGGAAAATGAAACTTCCCCTGGTGTAATTCACAGACTTAACATTAAGGGAAAGCATTTCAGCGAACTTCAATATGGGTGGGATTGCAAGCAATAGCTTAGTAGTACCACAGGTTTTGATGATGATCTTGTAGGCATAAACAAAGAGGCTGGACTCAGATAGAACATAGGAGTCGACATTATCGTTTTTGAGCGAAGAAACAATGGTGCAAGCAGCTGGTGTTAGAATCTCACCCAACTGGGATTTTGTAAGAGCCCTTAGACCCCTTCCTTCAGGGTCAGCAAAAAGTCCCGGCTGGAAAAAGGATATTTCCAACCTTTTCTCGAAACCTTCAAAACCAATTGCGGAAACCGCCATGGCCATGTAACAGTAGAGAAACTATCGCAGTAGGAAGCAGATCAAAACACAATCGCAAAGAGAGGATTTGGAAAGATGGAGTTTGAAGGAGAGCAACAAAAAAACCTAATTGAAAACAAAGAAGAAAAAATCCTAATAAAACTATGGTTGCATGCAACGAACTATCAATCCGGATGTGTATCAGGATGGTTTGCGAGAACACTGCAAATGAAACACGAAAAGCCGTGTTAGATTAGTTCATTGAAGCAAACAAAGCAAATAAAAAACATTCACTATATCAGAGAAAGAAAACATACGTTAGAGTAAGCAGCAGATCTGAATTTCTTGATTCCACCGTTTGGTCTAACGTCTTCAATGCTGTATCCGAGGGGAGCTTCGTAAAAAATTGATTTACTACTACTACTACTAGACTTCTTTTTCCCACCTTTAGACTCCATTAGGTCATTCAGTCCTGCGTCAACACAATCAACAGAAAAAATAATTAAGCAAACCCAAATGAATCCAGAAACACAAGAAACAAATAGCACTAGCAACAAAAAATGGCTTATTCGGAAGTAAAGATTTAACCAACAAATCGTGTTAGGGTAATCTTCTAAGCCATCCAAAAAAATTTAGCAAAAAAACTCTTTCAAGGCTCGTAAAATTTGATATGGGTGAAAGACTATTTTTTAATAGAAATTATAGATAAATTTAACCGATTGAACAAAAGTACTTTTATTATAACAAATATAAAAGCATTGTTTTAAAATCATTTTTCAAAATCAAAAACAAAAGGGAACACAGCCAAAGAAGGCTTGATCAATTCGAAATCCATGAAATCGATGAAAGATAATGAATTTTTTTAATGCAACATAAACGCTACAAAAAGCAAAGATTGATTTAACCAATAATGAAAAACAAAATATCAAAAAAGAAAAAAGATGGAGACACAATAATAACCACCAATAAATCAACAACAGGTCCCAGTTATATACTTAGGACTTGGACATGAGAAACGGAAAGCCGAATGACCCAAGTACATAACCAACAAAAAAAGTTTATTGCGAATCCACCAACCGGCATCGAAATCTCATTTGACGAAAAGCAAATAGTAATCATGAAAAATCAATGAAATAAACACAAAAGAAAGGGAAAGAGAGAGAAAAGCAAACAATAACAAAATCATACGAAAAATATTAAACATTAACAAAGCACGCAAATCAAATAAAACAATCGAACAAGACAAAGTAAATAACAAAGAAAGAAAAGGGAAAAAGTTCATTGGATCTAGAAACCACACAATCATTACAAAATTATATATATATATATATATATATATATATATATATATATATATATATATATATATATATAAAGAGAAGAGCACGTACCTGGTTAGATAAATCGATTAAAATGCAGCAACGAATTACGCTGTGAATGCCTTCAATCAACCAAAAACCAAACGCAAAGAATCTGAAAATTTTAAGATAAAATAATAATAAAAAAACCATGAATCAAAAAACGATACAGAAGAGAATGAATCGAACGCTGCATGGTCCATACGAAGGTGAAAGAATAAGAAGAAGAAGGAATAACGCTTACAGATACGAAGGAGAAGAGAAAAGGCGTTGTTTTTGTGAGAAAGGGGGAACGGAGGCAAAGCAATAGCAAAACCCTAGAAATTGAAGAGAGTGTGTGATTTGAAGGCAATCAGAAAGAGGTGCGTGTGGTTTGAATGATGCGGTTAAGGTGCCAATTTATAGGGTGGCGGGGTGTGTGTTGGGGGAAGGGTTTGTTAGGGCCGTCCGTGACTAGTGTGATGATCGATGGGAATTGACAGTCTTGCCCTTGCCTAGTTTCCGGGACGTTTCATCATTATTCTAGTGATTGGTGTTGCAGCTGACGACCGTTTTTACTATAATATCCTTTCGGGTGGGGCCAGAGGTTTAGTTTTAAATAAAGGCATTAAATGATAAGTAGTGTGATAAAAATATTGGCTAAATAACTTAAAAGATAAATATTTTTATCAAGAAATAAAAATCGAATTATTTATAATAAAAAAATAGTTGCATAATAAATGTTTTTCTTTTTTGATTTTTTAATTAATGTCATAATAAACGAATATACGCCAGGGGATTCTATCTCGCTCATAAAGTTAGTTCCTTTTTATTTTTTTAGAGAGAAACAGTTTCTTTCGATTGAAACTGTTTTAATATGATTTTATTTTATTTTATTTTATTGTTTTATGTTTTCTTTTACTTAGCCGCGGCAAAAGAAGATCTGGTTATTCAAAAAAAAATCTGGTGAAAATAATAGCTCCTTTTTTTTCAATTTTTTTTTCAAAAAAATTAAATGTGATTGTAAACTAGAGGAAGAAAACGTGTATTTGAATTTGTAGAATTACACAAGAGGAAGAAAACGAGTATAAAATTAGGTCTACATCATGATTTTGGTTGGATAAGGGTTGTTCATTGTTTGCCTATTTTATAACAAAATGGAATAAATTTTAATATCACTGGTTGACAAATGAATGAAATTATGTTAGTTGTAATTTTATTACTTTATATTACTCTTGTTCTCATAATAATATTACATTATAATTATAATATATAAATATATGTATATTTTTTATTAAATTATATTTGAATAATAATAAATCAAGATATTAATTGATAATCAAGATATCATAGTAATACTGATTTTTTTTACTGAGATCATATTAATACTGATAAAAGCAAAATTTAAGATATATTAATACTCTCCCAATAAAAGTATGTTAAAATATCTCATAAATCAATAAAGTATCTTAAATTATCATAGAAATTAATTCTTAGGATTATTTCTTATTTTCATGTTTTATAGTATTTTGAAAATTGTTTACTTGTTCAGTAATATTTTTAATTTCCATATTTTTTAATATTTGTGATTTATTGCCTTATATATTTAGGATTTTTCAGTTTTGATTTTATTTCTTATTTTCTATTATTTTGTAATTATTTTTCTAAATTAGTTAAAATTATTAGCATAAATAAGGATACGATTTTTTTATAAAAGTAATAATGAGAATAAGCATATCCTGGTTGAAATCCAAACTAAGTTTTTATTTGTATGATGTATAAGATGAAGATTTTTTATATTTTTTTATTTCAAAAAAATAAAAAATTTTAATATCAAGTGAACAATTTAAAAGGAATTTAATTTGTGTGGTTAAAAAGTGGGTAAATTGATATGGTCTAGAGGGGGGGAAAATTACTAATTAAAAGACAAGCGTAAAATGTAACTTGGCTAAATCAACATTTTGATCTTTTATCTTTTTTTCAGTTTAATTCTTTATATTTTAAAAGAATTATTTAATCATTTGTCTTATTTGTTTTTTTAAATAGTCTTTTATATTTTAAAAAATTCACTTTAGTCATTTATCTTATTTGAAAAGTTTGAAATCATCATTCAACTATTTAAATATATTAAAAATGATCATATATTTAAGTGTTATACAAAGGACAAAGTTAAATATATTTAAATAATTAAAGAATCATATTAAATCTTTTAAATAAGATAAATATCAAATTGAACTTTTTAAAAGATAAAAAAATCATTTTAAATTTTTAAATAAGATGAAAGATTAAAATAAACTTTTAAAAAATAAAATTATTTCGCATAAAATAACTAAAATAAAAGACCAAAATTGTTATTTATTCATGCAACTTCAAAAGGAAAACAGAGAGGAAATTGAGAATTTTTAATAGCAAAATGAGTAAATGAGAGTTTTTTTGTTCTTAGTAAATGAGAGTTTTATATCCTTTTTTAATATATAGAGAGTTTCAATCTCCAAATTATGTATTTGTAATTGTAATACTACGTATAATACGAGTATCTTGCACAAATTTAATTGAGTATGAAAATTATAATTTAAATATGTAAAAAAATATCTGCAAATGTTAAACTTTTATTAATTTATAGTTTTATTGTAAATGATTTGTTGCAAATAAAATTTTTTATAATATTTTTTTATAGGATTAAGAATATGAATTCTCAACTTTTTTACCGTATTAAATTCAAATTTAAAAAGTTGAATATATCAAATACTAGTCAACTAAAATAATTTATTAAACATTTTACTATTGACTATATTTTTTAATGTAATGTCTACATTTCTCATTTTATAAATAAAAAAAGTCACAACACTTCTAATGTTTAAATTAAGTATTATGTTTAATGTTTAAATATTTTCATTTTGTTTACTACCCAATAACATTAAATATCATATATGTATTAAATATAATATGTAGTCAATTATTCAGTATAAAAATTAATAAATCAATTATTATATAGTTTTATTAATATTATATCAAGTATATATTTGAATTTTCTATTTTATAAATTAAACATTTTATTATTGCCATTTAAAAGGTTTGATCTCTTTCAACAAATATTTTTTCATACACGAATTAAAAATTAGACCAGTAACCACATATTTAAAAAAAAAAGATTATCTATCAATTATTTCACATCTTATTGATTCTATATTTTCATCTTTTACCAAAAATAAAAAATCACAACCCTTTTATGTATGAATTAATCAATCTATTTTTATCTATCAATATCTATAACTATATCTATCTATATATTATATAAAAAAAGTTTTTTATAATTGGAAGTGGTTACGTGACACCCTTATGTTTATTCTCAAATTAGGTGTAATTAAATCAATTTAAATTAATTAAATAAATTCAAATTAATAAATAATAAATACAAATTTAAATCATTGATTTAATATTTAGATTTTCTTATTTTTTTTGTCATTTTACATTTTTCAACTACTTCAATAGTTAGATTTACCAAATACTTATAATTTAATAAGTTAATTCTTTAACTAATTTTAATGAACACAACCTATATTGGAAATGTTCACTCCAGATTGATAATTGGATTGATCATGATCAATCAAAAAATTTGTCTATATATTATGGTTATGTTTAGCAAAACTAGCTAAAAAATAAACATAAAGCTGAAAAACTAACTTATAGCTGAAGACTATAGTTGAAATTTTGTAAGCTAGCTCATTAAATCATAAATGTTTGATAGAAATAATTATTGAAGTAATTGAAAAATGTAAAATGACATATTTAAAAACGATAATGAATGGATAAATATTTTAAGGATAAAAAGGGAATAAAATATAAAGAACAAGAAGTAAGTGTTTTAAAAAAATACTACTTCAAATAGAAATACTAGAAACTACTTTAAAAAATTTGTTTATTCAATAGTCAAACATAACTTACATAAAAGAAGTTTTTACATAATTGGGAGCTATCACGTGGCACCCTCAAGTTCATTCTCAAATTAAATACAATTAAATCAATTCTAATTAATTAATTAAATAAAATCAAATTAATAAATAATAAATACATATTTAATCAGATTTAATATTTACATGTTATTATTTTATGTTTTTTACACTTTTTCAACTACTAGTTAGTTTTATCGAACACATATAATTTAATAAGCTAATTTCTTAGTTTTAAACTATTAGTTAGATTTCCAACTTCCAGCTAATTTTTAAGTTAATTTTACCAAATATAGCCTATATAAGAAATGTTCACTCCAAATCGATAATTAGATTGATCATGATCAATAGAAAATCAAAGAATAAGATTCGGAAGCATTTAAGTTAGTATTTTTTTAGATGCTATAATCAGGATCAATATATAATCAATCCAAAGGTAAAGCAACTAAATCACAAGTTTTAGGTCCATCAACAAAAATATATTTTCTTTTAGTTTTGATAAAGCAAAAAAGATCATATTTTATTACAGAATAATGACATTTGTTGATAAAAAGATCCAATATATAGTTTTCTCATTTAAAGTAAAATATTTTTCTTAAAACTTGTTTTAGGTCTAACTAATCGTTGAGTCAATCCTCCATTTATACATCTATTGATAATTATGTTATTTGTACGAAGTATTTATTGATTTTACAAAAAAATTCTACAAAATTGATTTTACAAAAAAAATCTACAAAAAAGATCAGGCAAGTCACCTCTAATAGTTTTTTCCTTTCAATCACGTTTTTTTTATTTAAGGCTCAAACCCAAAATCTTGTTTAGGAAAACCAAACCTAATTCAACTTATAGATAAGTATTTAAAAATGTATAAACGTATTTTGCATAAAAAACAGACACATACTTTCATTAAAAAGCATATACATTTGATTATATTTAACAAATGATATGATTTTAACAAATTTTAACAAGTAAGATGCATTATAATTTCTCTTTTCAATATTTATATATAAGATACATCTTAAAGAAAAAAATATACACAACTTAATTTTTTAAAATCCTCTTCATTTTATTTTTTTCTATATTTCTCTTTTCTATTCTCTTCACATCAAATATTTTTGTTCTTAATTAATATACCAACTTTTAATTTTAATTTTGTTTATAATTTGAGTTGTTGCATGTGTTTCTTATCTTATTGAAAAAATAAGCACTTTAAGTTATTATAATATATTCGTTACATATTAATCTCTCACACTTACTTGAAAGTTCATCGCCCCTCCCTAAAATTGTATTTTAGGGTAATCGATTTTAAGTCATCCTTCATAAATTCAACATGTTTTTTCAACTAAACTACAACTTAAAGATGAAGTGTGGTACTAGAAATTAAAACTGTTATGCATGTGTTTGGTTTTGTGTTGGACCTTAAAGAGAACTCCATCAAAATTTTCAATTTGATTGTTAAGGATGACAAAATGGATGAGTCGGGCCAGACTAACTTGGCCCATTGGGCCAAATGATGAAAATGGTCTGACCTAGACCCGATCCATATTCTTTTTAGTTAAAATTTCTTAAGCTTAATCTAACCGTATGTTTGGCTGTTGGGCCACCAGACTTATTTTGACCCATTTAGAAATTAATTAAAAAAATTGATTATATGTAAAAAAAATATAAAAAAAATCCAAAGACAAAAAATTATTTGTTATGCATTTGTACCGCCTTCATACTGTTGACATATTTTTTTGCACAACATGTAGAAAAGAAAGGAAAGTGATTCACATTCTCTCTAGGTTCTCATACAAGTATTGACAAAGTTATTTAAATTATGTTCAATGAATACTCAAATTAATAATACTATTTTGGGGTTGTCACTTCTTGTAGACATTTATTTTATGTTTAATGAATATGTTTTGTCTTTCAAAAAATGTAAACTATAATATAAAATTATAAATTATATAAATAAGTTACTATATTTTATTTAATATTTATTATACATTACTAATCTGACCCGCCCGTAACTAAAGTTTGGTTCAATTTAGCTTGGATTCATTTGATCTGTCGGACTAAAAAAAATTATTTGGACAATCTTTTTTTAAGTCCAATCTAATCATAATTGCGGGTTGGTTGAACCGATCAATCCAACCAAATGAATTGATTGTTAAGTCATTCGGTATCCCTTTGACATTTTATGTATTTTATACTCTTTTTGTTTGAAAGTTCACCAAGCTTCCTAAGGTCCCATTGAGAAATAAAGGAGATTTCGATTACACTGTTAACAGATTATCCATTAGCATAGATCATAAATCACCTACGGATTCGGATTCAGATTCCAATCCCCATCCCCATGATGTCATTTACGGGTTATTATTGGTATTTTATAAGAATCATCTAAAATTCTAACAAGAGATAAGGATCCCTACAATTCTAACAAGAAAAAGGTTTAAATTACTATTTACACCTTAACATCCTCCATCTACACCCCACTTTACCAAAAAACACCATCTATATACATGACCTCCAATTAGCATTGAAACCCTTTAAACATTCAACAACACATAAATAAATCATTCCATTTTAACAATTAGCTTAATAAATAACATAATTTAAATTTAATTATCTATTGCGATAATTATTTCACACATTACAAAAAAAACATAATATTCTATAAACTAAGCTATAAAAAATGTGAAATTGGCGCATCTCATCATTTATCTTATTAATATTTCTTTCTTTATCTCTTCCAAGATGTCAATTGATTTTGGGTGATTAAAGATTTTTTTCTCTCATATAAGAAACTCAACCTAAAAATACAAAAATGATTTTCCAACTAACAAAAACAAAGACTTTATTTATTTTTTTCTTTTTTTCATACCACTAACAATGACTTCCTAATCTACATCTACAATATGCTTTTCTTTTTTCCATACCACTAACAATGACTTTCTAATCTACATCTACAATATGCAAAATTTCAGTATCTACGACCATATTGCCATCATGAAATCAGCACCCAACAACTGCCACAAAAGCACACAAGACATGAGCTTCTGTCTTGTAACTTTGGCCCCATGAAATCAGCACCCAACAACTCAACAAGTGCCATATAATTCAAAATCCCTTCGACGATAAGGGCAGTTGAACTCAACGTTCGATCATCTGATCCCCAACGCGATCCCAAACGGCATTGTAATGAAATGGTAGTATATAAATTGTTTGTACTGAATGCAGACTTATTATTAGTTATTACTACTGTTGTAGTATTTTGGATGAAATTTTTTTATTAATTAATTTCTTAATTAAGGTTGCGCAGCAATGGGAGAGGACTAATGGTGCACGGTTCACCGAAGCTTCCAGTGACAAACCAATCAGCACCGAGTGCACCACAATCCCCAGTAAATAATAAAAACTGACCCTGAGCACGGTAAGGCAGCTTACCCAGTCACGTTACATACTTCAACTCAAGTATGTAGGATATGGTATAATTTTTAACCTGAGCGCCCTCCCTTTTACGCCGAGACGTGGTAGCGTCCCGCTGAGAGGACCTTCTTAGTTAGGAAGAAGATATACAGACTATGAAAAATATGTGAGAGGAGAAGAACGTGAAGGTTTGTTTTATAGCGCAGCGAATGATGCGGTATGAGTTGAAAGAGGGTGGAAAGTGTGGTTTGAATGATGCGGTGAAGGTGCCAACTTATAGGGTGGCGGGATGTGTGGGGGAAGTGTTTGTTGGGCCGTCCGACTAGTGTGATGATGGGATGGGAATGGACCGGCTTTCCCTTGCCTAGTTTGTTTCCGGGAGGTTTCATCAAAATTCAATTCATTATGTTATCAAATTTAGTAAAAAATTATTTTTTATTTTATTATTATATTTATTATTTTATTAAAGTGTTTTTGATAAGTCTTTGATTAAAACTAGAAATTTGTTATCATGATAGAGATTATGATAATGAAAATAATTTTTTTATAATTTTAATCTAAATGGTTCTTGATCGTAAGATTATTATGAATAATACATCAATAATTCGAATAAATATATATGTAATATGATCTTTATTAGATAAAGATTAATAGATCTAATTTATTAAATTAAATATAGATGTGGATGTCATCATTGAAGTGACTCAATTGAGATTTTCTAATAAGTAATATTACCTTCATATGTTAATAAGAAGTTATCAAGAAGAAGTATATAATAGTTTCATCTGATATGAGATTATCACAATAATTATCAAGTTATTTGTTATATTTTAATTTCAAACACCTAATGTCTAATGTTTTAGGCACTAATTGAATGAATATTGAATATGATTAAATACTTGCAGAATTAATGATTAATCAAGAAGGAATTCATCAACTCTTGGTAATGATTTTGAGTTCTACGATAGAATTAAGACCTTGATTGCGACAATTGAATGAAAGAAGAAAATAATTTCTTAAGTCAATCATTGATTAAATTTATTAGCTTATTAGAGTTTTACAATAATACTATATTTTAAAGTTAACCTTGAGATATAAATGATGGAAGAAAATATTGTATTATTCTTTCATTGGTTCTTGAAAGTAAAAAATATTACTTCATGCAATTCGGAGTGTTGCTAGACGCCTACTTGATTAATAAATTAATCATAATTAATTTACTATCGATTTAGTATTGAACCTACGATGTCACACATAAAGGAGTATTCCAATCTTTACAAAAGAAAATAATTTATTTGATAATTAAATTAGAGAATTTAATTTAATCAAATAAATATTTTAGTTGAATATTTTTATATTTTTTGCTAGCACCAAGAATATGATTAATATAAAAAGGAAGCATTATTTTATGAATGTGAAAGTTGTCCATAGAATAATATTCTATTGCTACATATCAAGAATGTGATTAATTATCGTACTTAATCATGTGATTAATTGTAAATTATCTTTATTTTATATCAAAAAACTTCTTAAAATAAAAGATATGAGATATTCTTATTTTTACAAAGACAAAGAGATACGAAATTATTTTAAATAAAATCTTTCCTTTCCTTTCTTCAAAAATACCTAATTCCATATATTTTTAACACTGTAAATAAGATCATCTACCAAAGACAAATTGTACCATACACATACTACAAAAGTTAAGTCTAATTTTATACCTAAAAAATAGACACACATAAAAATCTTCACATTACTATTAAGGAAAAAATTTGTTACTTCAAAAAACGTATATCCTGCTACATAAATCTATTTTTTTAAATTTATTATTCTTGTATATTTTGAATGTAAATTAGATCTTATTTTTTTTGCTGCAAGTCTTAGGAACACTTTTATATAATTATTGTTATAATCATCGACATCTCACTCAAAACAAAACATGAATATTTATAAATTCAAAATATTTCTAAATCGAAAGTTGTGTTTTTAATACAATAAAATTATTTTAAGAAATTTATCACTATCAATAAATTATTTTGTCTAATACACAATACATATACAAATTTAATCTCTTTCCACACACTTAAAAGCAAAACAAAACAAAACATGGTAAGCAACTATATATAATCACTATTGTATATCAACTACCTCATTAATATCTATTATATACTTTCTAACTATCTCTATTTTTCTATATATCTTTATATCTATTTCCTATATTTTCAGTCACCTTATTATAATATGAAATATTTACTAATTTTATTTGTTGATTAATTTTTATTCAAAAAACTTAATTAACAACTTTTTAATGCATTTCTTATTTTTATTTTAATTATATTTTTTTATTCATTAAACTTAAATTTAAAATTTTACTTAAGATATTTAAATTCAATTTTACTTAAATCAATCACATGTTATTTCTCTATTTCTTATTCTAAGAGGAAGTTTGTTTTATAGATTTGATTATATTCCCGATGATAATATTCCTAAAAAATATTATTTTCATCAAAGATATTTGATACACATACTTATCACTTTTGGGAATATTTTTAAATTAATTTTAAAATTTAAAAAATATATTAAGCAAACAAATAAATGAGATTAAATAGGTGAAAGGTGAAAAATTATTTTAAGCATTTTAATGAAAATATAAGATTTTTATATTATCCGGTTACATGAGAATAAAAATATAGAAAAATGTGTGTAATATAAATTCCTAAAATTAAGTTGTTTTGAAAATATTTTTTAATTACCTTTTCACAAACATAAAAATATATATTATTATCATCTTCACATTTCCAAAAATTTAATAAGATTTTCTCAAACAAATAAGTATCAAATAACACTCAAATGCCCCAGAATTATTTCCAAAAGCTGGAATATTAAAGATTAGATTTAAAAGAAACGTGTAGGATTTAATATGATTCAGTCATTTTATTAAAGATCGGGTATTCACATATAATTGATTAATATATTGAAGTTAAAATTTAATTATCTAAATATTATTTAAATTTGATTATTGATAAAAATAATTTTTTATTAAACTTTATTTATTTATTTTTATCAAATTTTAAACTAACCAAAATCTCTTCTTCATAAATATATGAAAATTAAGAGAGAAAAATAATAATATGACATAAGATTAGTTTTGTCAAACTATAGGAAAAAAATAATCTAAATGATTGTTGTAGGGATATATAGTTTTATTGTATTTATAAAAATAAGAATAATTTATTTAATAAAAAATTTATATTTAATTCTTATCACGAGACATATTAATTTTTAATTTATGATTGTTGTAGGGATATATAGTTTTATTGTATTTATGAAAATAAGAATAATTTATTTAATAAAAAATTATATTTAATTCTTATCACGAGACAGATTAATTTATAATTTAATAAATTAAAAGATATTTATAATCTCTTATAAATAAATAAAAAAACCTATAGTAGAGAGATAGAGGAATGGGATCCTAGTAGGAAAGATAGTGATTGAGATTAGGATGAGAAGATTGTACCCTCCAGTCAGTCCTGCACGTAAAAAGATTCTAACTCACGTGACACACAACAACACTCCCCATCAATCAGTGATCTTAGTATTCAGTTAAGTTACTTACGTAACCCTACTTTTTTCCCCATCTTTTCGCCTACTAGCTTGTCTTCTACTCCTTGCCGTGTGCATGGCTGCTACACTAGTCTACACTCTACACTTGTCAATATTTTATTTATTTCTGTTTTTTCTTTTCCGTTTAATTTAAGAAGAAAAAGACATTAGAATTTGGATATCGTGTATTCGTGTTAGATGTGAAATATAATCATTATACAAGGGAAAGTTAACTAAAGTGTGCAGATTAAAAAATTGAGTGAATATGTAATTTAATCTCTGAAATTGTATTCATTTTGCATATTAGTCTCTAATTTAATATTAAATTCAAAATAATCTCTATTTTTGTAAAAATGTTATAAAATAGTCATTCCGTTAAATTTTAATGAGGTCAATTTTAGTATCACGTGAACTGAACGTGCCTCTTAAAAGATGTCACGTCATTTGATGATAACAAAACGAGTAAATATGTAATTTAGTTCCTGACTTTGTACCCCCGTTGCATATTAGTCCCTAACTTAATGAAAAATTCAAAATAGTCTCTATCTTTTGCATAATAATTGCCAAATAGGCATTTGGTTAAACTTTAAAGTAATGGTGTTAGTGACGTCAATTTTAAGCCACATCATTTGATAATGATAGAATGAGTGACTTCTTCAAATTTGATAATTCTGAACCAATTGAGGAATATGTACGAAATACAACCCACGCACTCTTACACATATGGTATGAATCAAAAATCCACAACAACAGCGTTTAATCTGTATTCGTCAACAC